>NW_027443655.1:0-38699 GCF_048569485.1 Anomaloglossus baeobatrachus | reverse complement strand
AAAATGTGTTCATTTCATGTATGCGCGAAATGCCTTAAAAATGGCTTTAAAATGGATTTGGAGCATGGAGACGATTATCTCGGGATTGCAAGATAACCAAACAAAACTTTTAGTGGATTTCTACTTATTTTATTAAATATCATCTCCACCAAACAGGACAAGCTTGCTCTGTTATAGTTTTGGAGTAAAATGTGTTCATTTCATGTATGCGCGAAATGCCTTAAAAATGGCTTTTAAAATGGATTTGGAGCATGGAGACGATTATCTCGGGATTGCAATATAACCAAACAAAACTTTTAGTGGATTTCTACTTATTTTATTAAATATCATCTCCACCAAACAGGACAAGCTTGCATCTGTTATAGTTTGGAGAAAATGTGTTCATTTCATGTATGCGCGAAATGCCTTAAAAATGGCTTTTAAAATGGATTTGGAGCATGAGACGATTATCTCGGGATTGCAAGATAACCAAACAAAACTTTTAGTGGATTTCTACTTATTTTATTAAATATCATCTCCACCAAAACAGGACAAGCTTGCATCTGTTATAGTTTTGGAGAAAAATGTGTTCATTTATGTATGCGCGAAATGCCTTAAAAATGGCTTTAAAATGGATTTGGAGCATGGAGACGATTATCTCGGGATTGCAAGATAACCAAACAAAACTTTTAGTGGATTTCTACTTATTTTATTAAATATCATCTCCACCAAACAGGACAAGCTTGCATCTGTTATAGTTTGGAGAAAAATGTGTTCATTTCATGTATGCGCGAAATGCCTTAAAAATGGCTTTAAAATGGATTTGGAGCATGGAGACGATTATCTCGGATTGCAAGATAACCAAACAAAACTTTTAGTGGATTTCTAACTTATTTTATTAAATATCATCTCCACCAAACAGGACAAGCTTGCATCTGTTATAGTTTTGGAGAAAAATGTGTTCATTTCATGTATGCGCGAAATGCCTTAAAAAATGGCTTTAAAATGGATTTGGAGCATGGAGACGATTATCTCGGGATTGCAATATAACCAAACAAAACTTTTAGTGGATTTCTACTTATTTTATTAAATATCATCTCCACCAAACAGGACAAGCTTGCATCTGTTATAGTTTTGGAGAAAAATGTGTTCATTTCATGTATGCGCGAAATGCCTTAAAAATGGCTTTAAAATGGATTTGGAGCATGGAGACGATTATCTCGGATTGCAAGATAACCAAACAAAACTTTTAGTGGATTTCTACTTATTTTATTAAATATCATCTCCACCAAACAGGACAAGCTTGCATCTGTTATAGTTTTGGAGAAAAATGTGTTCATTTCATGTATGCGCGAAATGCCTTAAAAATGGCTTTAAAATGGATTTGGAGCATGGAGACGATTATCTCGGGATTGCAAGATAACCAAACAAACTTTTAGTGGATTTCTACTTATTTTATTAAATATCATCTCCACCAAACAGGACAAGCTTGCATCTGTTATAGTTTTGGAGAAAAATGTGTTCATTTCATGTATGCGCGAAATGCCTTAAAAATGGCTTTAAAATGGATTTGGAGCATGGAGACGATTATCTCGGGATTGCAAGATAACCAAACAAAACTTTTAGTGGATTTCTACTTATTTTATAAATATCATCTCCACCAAACAGGACAAGCTTGCATCTGTTATAGTTTTGGAGAAAAATGTGTTCATTTCATGTATGCGCGAAATGCCTTAAAAATGGCTTTAAAATGGATTTGGAGCATGGAGACGATTATCTCGGGATTGCAAGATAACCAAACAAAACTTTTAGTGGATTTCTACTTATTTTATTAAATATCATCTCCACCAAACAGGACAAGCTTGCATCTGTTATAGTTTTGGAGAAAAATGTGTTCATTTCATGTATGCGCGAAATGCCTTAAAAATGGCTTTAAAATGGATTTGGAGCATGGAGACGATTATCTCGGGATTGCAAGATAACCAAACAAAACTTTTAGTGGATTTCTACTTATTTTATTAAATATCATCTCCACCAAACAGGACAAGCTTGCATCTGTTATAGTTTTGGAGAAAAATGTGTTCATTTCATGTATGCGCGAAATGCCTTAAAAATGGCTTTAAAATGGATTTGGAGCATGGAGACGATTATCTCGGATTGCAAGATAACCAAACAAAACTTTTTAGTGGATTTCTACTTATTTTATTAATATCATCTCCACCAAACAGGACAAGCTTGCATCTGTTATAGTTTTGGAGAAAAATGTGTTCATTTCATGTATGCGCGAAATGCCTTAAAAATGGCTTTAAAATGGATTTGGAGCATGGAGACGATTATCTCGGGATTGCAAGATAACCAAACAAAACTTTTAGTGGATTTCTACTTATTTTATTAAATATCATCTCCACCAAACAGGACAAGCTTGCATCTGTTATAGTTTTGGAGAAAAATGTGTTCATTTCATGTATGCGCGAAATGCCTTAAAAATGGCTTTAAAATGGATTTGGAGCATGGAGACGATTATCTCGGGATTGCAAGATAACCAAACAAAACTTTTAGTGGATTTCTACTTATTTTATTAAATATCATCTCCACCAAACAGGACAAGCTTGCATCTGTTATAGTTTTGGAGAAAAATGTGTTCATTTCATGTATGCGCGAAATGCCTTAAAAATGGCTTAAAATGGATTTGAGCATGGAGACGATTATCTCGGGATTGCAAGATAACCAAACAAAACTTTTAGTGATTTCTACTTATTTATTAAATATCATCTCCACCAAACAGGACAAGCTTGCATCTGTTATAGTTTTGGAGAAAAATGTGTTCATTTCATGTATGCGCGAAATGCCTTAAAAATGGCTTTAAAATGGATTTGGAGCATGGAGACGATTATCTCGGGATTGCAAGATAACCAAACAAAACTTTTAGTGGATTTCTACTTATTTTATTAAATATCATCTCCACCAAACAGGACAAGCTTGCATCTGTTATAGTTTTGGAGAAAAATGTGTTCATTTCATGTATGCGCGAAATGCCTTAAAAATGGCTTTAAAATGGATTTGGAGCATGGAGACGATTATCTCGGGATTGCAAGATAACCAAACAAAACTTTTAGTGGATTTCTACTTATTTTATTAAATATCATCTCCACCAACAGGACAAGCTTGCATCTGTTATAGTTTTGGAGAAAAATGTGTTCATTTCATGTATGCGCGAAATGCCTTAAAAATGGCTTTAAAATGGATTTGGAGCATGGAGACGATTATCTCGGGATTGCAAGATAACCAAACAAAACTTTTAGTGGATTTCTACTTATTTTATTAAATATCATCTCCACCAAACAGGACAAGCTTGCATCTGTTATAGTTTTGGAGAAAAATGTGTTCATTTCATGTATGCGCGAAATGCCTTAAAATGGCTTTAAAATGGATTTGGAGCATGGAGACGATTATCTCGGGATTTGCAAGATAACCAAACAAAACTTTTAGTGGATTTCTACTTATTTTATTAAATATCATCTCCACCAAACAGGACAAGCTTGCATCTGTTATAGTTTTGGAGAAAAATGTGTTCATTTCATGTATGCGCGAAATGCCTAAAAATGGCTTTAAAAATGGATTTGGAGCATGGAGACGATTATCTCGGGATTGCAAGATAACCAAACAAAACTTTTAGTGGATTTCTACTTATTTTATTAAATATCATCTCCACCAAACAGGACAAGCTTGCATCTGTTATAGTTTGGAGAAAAATGTGTTCATTTCATGTATGCGCGAAATGCCTTAAAAATGGCTTTAAAATGGATTTGGAGCATGGAGACGATTATCTCGGATTGCAAGATAACCAAACAAAACTTTTAGTGGATTTCTACTTATTTTATTAAATATCATCTCCACCAAACAGGACAAGCTTGCATCTGTTATAGTTTTGGAGAAAAATGTGTTCATTTCATGTATGCGCGAAATGCCTTAAAAATGGCTTTAAAATGGATTTGGAGCATGGAGACGATTATCTCGGGATTGCAAGATAACCAAACAAAACTTTTAGTGGATTTCTACTTATTTTATTAAATATCATCTCCACCAAACAGGACAAGCTTGCATCTGTTATAGTTTTGGAGAAAAATGTGTTCATTTCATGTATGCGCGAAATGCCTTAAAAATGGCTTTAAAATGGATTTGGAGCATGGAGACGATTATCTCGGGATTGCAAGATAACCAAACAAAACTTTTAGTGGATTTCTACTTATTTTATTAAATATCATCTCCACCAAACAGGACAAGCTTGCATCTGTTATAGTTTTGGAGAAAAATGTGTTCATTTCATGTATGCGCGAAATGCCTTAAAAATGGCTTTAAAATGGATTTGGAGCATGGAGACGATTATCTCGGATTGCAAGATAACCAAACAAAACTTTTAGTGGATTTCTACTTATTTTATTAAATATCATCTCCACCAAACAGGACAAGCTTGCATCTGTTATAGTTTTGGAGAAAAATGTGTTCATTTCATGTATGCGCGAAATGCCTTAAAATGGCTTTAAAATGGATTTGGAGCATGGAGACGATTATCTCGGGATTGCAAGATAACCAAACAAAACTTTTAGTGGATTTCTACTTATTTTATTAAATATCATCTCCACCAAACAGGACAAGCTTGCATCTGTTATAGTTTTGGAGAAAAATGTGTTCATTTCATGTATGCGCGAAATGCCTTAAAAATGGCTTTAAAATGGATTTGGAGCATGGAGACGATTATCTCGGATTGCAAGATAACCAAACAAAACTTTTAGTGGATTTCTACTTATTTTATTAAATATCATCTCCACCAAACAGGACAAGCTTGCATCTGTTATAGTTTTGGAGAAAAATGTGTTCATTTCATGTATGCGCGAAATGCCTTAAAAATGGCTTTTAAAATGGATTTGGAGCATGGAGACGATTATCTCGGGATTGCAAGATAACCAAACAAAACTTTTAGTGGATTCTACTTATTTTATTAAATATCATCTCCACCAAACAGGACAAGCTTGCATCTGTTATAGTTTTGGAGAAAAATGTGTTCATTTCATGTATGCGCGAAATGCCTTAAAAATGGCTTTAAATGGATTTGGAGCATGGAGACGATTATCTCGGGATTGCAAGATAACCAAACAAACTTTTAGTGGATTTCTACTTATTTTATTAAATATCATCTCCACCAAACAGACAAGCTTGCATCTGTTATAGTTTTGGAGAAAAATGTGTTCATTTCATGTATGCGCGAAATGCCTTAAAATGGCTTTAAAATGGATTTGGAGCATGGAGACGATTATCTCGGGATTGCAAGATAACCAAACAAAACTTTTAGTGGATTTCTACTTATTTTATTAAATATCATCTCCACCAAACAGGACAAGCTTGCATCTGTTATAGTTTTGGAGAAAAATGTGTTCATTTCATGTATGCGCGAAATGCCTTAAAAATGGCTTTAAAATGGATTTGGAGCATGGAGACGATTATCTCGGATTGCAAGATAACCAAACAAAACTTTTAGTGGATTTCTACTTATTTTATTAAATATCATCTCCACCAAACAGGACAAGCTTGCATCTGTTATAGTTTTGAGAAAAATGTGTTCATTTCATGTATGCGCGAAATGCCTTAAAAATGGCTTTAAAATGGATTTGGAGCATGGAGACGATTATCTCGGGATTGCAAGATAACCAAACAAAACTTTTAGTGGATTTCTACTTATTTTATTAAATATCATCTCCACCAAACAGGACAAGCTTGCATCTGTTATAGTTTTGGAGAAAAATGTGTTCAATTCATGTATGCGCGAAATGCCTTAAAAATGGCTTTAAAATGGATTTGGAGCATGGAGACGATTATCTCGGGATTGCAAGATAACCAAACAAAACTTTTAGTGGATTTCTACTTATTTTATTAAATATCATCTCCACCAAACAGGACAAGCTTGCATCTGTTATAGTTTTGGAGAAAAATGTGTTCATTTCATGTATGCGCGAAATGCCTTAAAAATGGCTTTAAAATGGATTTGGAGCATGGAGACGATTATCTCGGGATTGCAAGATAACCAAACAAAACTTTTAGTGGATTTCTACTTATTTTATTAAATATCATCTCCACCAAACAGGACAAGCTTGCATCTGTTATAGTTTTGGAGAAAAATGTGTTCATTTCATGTATGCGCGAAATGCCTTAAAAATGGCTTTAAAATGGATTTGGAGCATGGAGACGATTATCTCGGGATTGCAAGATAACCAAACAAAACTTTTAGTGGATTTCTACTTATTTTATTAAATATCATCTCCACCAAACAGGACAAGCTTGCATCTGTTATAGTTTTGGAGAAAAATGTGTTCATTTCATGTATGCGCGAAATGCCTTAAAAATGGCTTTAAAATGGATTTGGAGCATGGAGACGATTATCTCGGGATTGCAAGATAACCAAACAAAACTTTTAGTGGATTTCTACTTATTTTATAAATATCATCTCCACCAAACAGGACAAGCTTGCATCTGTTATAGTTTTGGAGAAAAATGTGTTCATTTCATGTATGCGCGAAATGCCTTAAAAATGGCTTTAAAATGGATTTGGAGCATGGAGACGATTATCTCGGGATTGCAAGATAACCAAACAAAACTTTTAGTGGATTTCTACTTATTTTATTAAATATCATCTCCACCAAACAGGACAAGCTTGCATCTGTTATAGTTTTGGAGAAAAATGTGTTCATTTCATGTATGCGCGAAATGCCTTAAAAATGGCTTTAAAATGGATTTGGAGCATGGAGACGATTATCTCGGGATTGCAAGATAACCAAACAAAACTTTTAGTGGATTTCTACTTATTTTATTAATATCATCTCCACCAAACAGGACAAGCTTGCATCTGTTATAGTTTTGGAGAAAAATGTGTTCATTTCATGTATGCGCGAAATGCCTTAAAAATGGCTTTAAAATGGATTTGGAGCATGGAGACGATTATCTCGGGATTGCAAGATAACCAAACAAAACTTTTAGTGGATTTCTACTTATTTTATTAAATATCATCTCCACCAAACAGGACAAGCTTGCATCTGTTATAGTTTGGAGAAAAATGTGTTCATTTCATGTATGCGCGAAATGCCTTAAAAATGGCTTTAAAATGGATTTGGAGCATGGAGACGATTATCTCGGGATTGCAAGATAACCAAACAAAACTTTTAGTGGATTTCTACTTATTTTATTAAATATCATCTCCACCAAACAGGACAAGCTTGCATCTGTTATAGTTTTGGAGAAAAATGTGTTCATTTCATGTATGCGCGAAATGCCTTTAAAAATGGCTTTAAAATGGATTTGGAGCATGGAGACGATTATCTCGGGATTGCAAGATAACCAAACAAAACTTTTAGTGGATTTCTACTTATTTTATTAAATATCATCTCCACCAAACAGGACAAGCTTGCATCTGTTATAGTTTTGGAGAAAATGTGTTCATTTCATGTATGCGCGAAATGCCTTAAAAATGGCTTTAAAATGGATTTGGAGCATGGAGACGATTATCTCGGGATTGCAAGATAACCAAACAAAACTTTTAGTGGATTTCTACTTATTTTATTAAATATCATCTCCACCAAACAGGACAAGCTTGCATCTGTTATAGTTTTGGAGAAAAATGTGTTCATTTCATGTATGCGCGAAATGCCTTAAAAATGGCTTTAAAATGGATTTGGAGCATGGAGACGATTATCTCGGGATTGCAAGATAACCAAACAAAACTTTTAGTGGATTTCTACTTATTTTATTAAATATCATCTCCACCAAACAGGACAAGCTTGCATCTGTTATAGTTTTGGAGAAAAATGTGTTCATTTCATGTATGCGCGAAATGCCTTAAAAATGGCTTTAAAATGGATTTGGAGCATGGAGACGATTATCTCGGGATTGCAAGATAACCAAACAAAACTTTTAGTGGATTTCTACTTATTTTATTAAATATCATCTCCACCAAACAGGACAAGCTTGCATCTGTTATAGTTTTGGAGAAAAATGTGTTCATTTCATGTATGCGCGAAATGCCTTAAAAATGGCTTTAAAATGGATTTGGAGCATGGAGACGATTATCTCGGGATTGCAAGATAACCAAACAAAACTTTTAGTGGATTTCTACTTATTTTATTAAATATCATCTCCACCAAACAGGACAAGCTTGCATCTGTTATAGTTTTGGAGAAAAATGTGTTCATTTCATGTATGCGCGAAATGCCTTAAAAATGGCTTTAAAATGGATTTGGAGCATGGAGACGATTATCTCGGGATTGCAAGATAACCAAACAAAACTTTTAGTGGATTTCTACTTATTTTATTAAATATCATCTCCACCAAACAGGACAAGCTTGCATCTGTTATAGTTTTGGAGAAAAATGTGTTCATTTCATGTATGCGCGAAATGCCTTAAAAATGCTTTAAAATGGATTGGAGCATGGAGACGATTATCTCGGGATTGCAAGATAACCAAACAAAACTTTTAGTGGATTTCTACTTATTTTATTAAATATCATCTCCACCAAACAGGACAAGCTTGCATCTGTTATAGTTTTGGAGAAAAATGTGTTCATTTCATGTATGCGCGAAATGCCTTAAAAATGGCTTTAAAATGGATTTGGAGCATGGAGACGATTATCTCGGGATTGCAAGATAACCAAACAAAACTTTTAGTGGATTTCTACTTATTTTATTAAATATCATCTCCACCAAACAGGACAAGCTTGCATCTGTTATAGTTTTGGAGAAAAATGTGTTCATTTCATGTATGCGCGAAATGCCTTAAAAATGGCTTTAAAATGGATTTGGAGCATGGGAGACGATTATCTCGGGATTGCAAGATAACCAAACAAAACTTTTAGTGGATTTCTACTTATTTTATTAAATATCATCTCCACCAAACAGGACAAGCTTGCATCTGTTATAGTTTTGGAGAAAATGTGTTCATTTCATGTATGCGCGAAATGCCTTAAAAATGGCTTTAAAATGGATTTGGAGCATGGAGACGATTATCTCGGGATTGCAAGATAACCAAACAAAACTTTTAGTGGATTTCTACTTATTTTATTAAATATCATCTCCACCAAACAGGACAAGCTTGCATCTGTTATAGTTTTGGAGAAAAATGTGTTCATTTCATGTATGCGCGAAATGCCTTAAAAATGGCTTTAAAATGGATTTGGAGCATGGAGACGATTATCTCGGGATTGCAAGATAACCAAACAAAACTTTTAGTGGATTTCTACTTATTTTATTAAATATCATCTCACCAAACAGGACAAGCTTGCATCTGTTATAGTTTTGGAGAAAAATGTGTTCATTTCATGTATGCGCGAAATGCCTTAAAAATGGCTTTAAAATGGATTTGGAGCATGGAGACGATTATCTCGGGATTGCAAGATAACCAAACAAAACTTTTAGTGGATTTCTACTTATTTTATTAAATATCATCTCCACCAAACAGGACAAGCTTGCATCTGTTATAGTTTTGGAGAAAAATGTGTTCATTTCATGTATGCGCGAAATGCCTTAAAAATGGCTTTAAAATGGATTTGGAGCATGGAGACGATTATCTCGGGATTGCAAGATAACCAAACAAAACTTTTAGTGGATTTCTACTTATTTTATTAAATATCATCTCCACCAAACAGGACAAGCTTGCATCTGTTATAGTTTTGGAGAAAAATGTGTTCATTTCATGTATGCGCGAAATGCCTTAAAAATGGCTTTAAAATGGATTTGGAGCATGGAGACGATTATCTCGGGATTGCAAGATAACCAAACAAAACTTTTAGTGGATTTCTACTTATTTTATTAAATATCATCTCCACCAAACAGGACAAGCTTGCATCTGTTATAGTTTTGGAGAAAAATGTGTTCATTTCATGTATGCGCGAAATGCCTTAAAAATGGCTTTAAAATGGATTTGGAGCATGGAGACGATTATCTCGGGATTGCAAGATAACCAAACAAAACTTTTAGTGGATTTCTACTTATTTTTATTAAATATCATCTCCACCAAACAGGACAAGCTTGCATCTGTTATAGTTTTGGAGAAAAATGTGTTCATTTCATGTATGCGCGAAATGCCTTAAAAATGGCTTTAAAATGGATTTGGAGCATGGAGACGATTATCTCGGGATTGCAAGATAACCAAACAAAACTTTTAGTGGATTTCTACTTATTTTATTAAATATCATCTCCACCAAACAGGACAAGCTTGCATCTGTTATAGTTTTGAGAAAAATGTGTTCATTTCATGTATGCGCGAAATGCCTTAAAAATGGCTTTAAAATGGATTTGGAGCATGGAGACGATTATCTCGGGATTGCAAGATAACCAAACAAAACTTTTAGTGGATTTCTACTTATTTTATTAAATATCATCTCCACCAAACAGGACAAGCTTGCATCTGTTATAGTTTTGGAGAAAAATGTGTTCATTTCATGTATGCGCGAAATGCCTTAAAAATGGCTTTAAAATGGATTTGGAGCATGGAGACGATTATCTCGGGATTGCAAGATAACCAAACAAAACTTTTAGTGGATTTCTACTTATTTTATTAAATATCATCTCCACCAAACAGGACAAGCTTGCATCTGTTATAGTTTTGGAGAAAAATGTGTTCATTTCATGTATGCGCGAAATGCCTTAAAAATGGCTTTAAAATGGATTTGGAGCATGGAGACGATTATCTCGGGATTGCAAGATAACCAAACAAAACTTTTAGTGGATTTCTACTTATTTTATTAAATATCATCTCCACCAAACAGGACAAGCTTGCATCTGTTTATAGTTTTGGAGAAAAATGTGTTCATTTCATGTATGCGCGAAATGCCTTAAAAATGGCTTTAAAATGGATTTGGAGCATGGAGACGATTATCTCGGGATTGCAAGATAACCAAACAAAACTTTTAGTGGATTTCTACTTATTTTATTAAATATCATCTCCACCAAACAGGACAAGCTTGCATCTGTTATAGTTTTGGAGAAAAATGTGTTCATTTCATGTATGCGCGAAATGCTTAAAAATGGCTTTAAAATGGATTTGGAGCATGGAGACGATTATCTCGGGATTGCAAGATAACCAAACAAAACTTTTAGTGGATTTCTACTTATTTTATTAAATATCATCTCCACCAAACAGGACAAGCTTGCATCTGTTATAGTTTTGGAGAAAAATGTGTTCATTTCATGTATGCGCGAAATGCCTTAAAAATGGCTTTAAAATGGATTTGGAGCATGGAGACGATTATCTCGGGATTGCAATATAACCAAACAAAACTTTTAGTGGATTTCTACTTATTTTATTAAATATCATCTCCACCAAACAGGACAAGCTTGCATCTGTTATAGTTTTGGAGAAAAATGTGTTCATTTCATGTATGCGCGAAATGCCTTAAAAATGGCTTTAAAATGGATTTGGAGCATGGAGACGATTATCTCGGGATTGCAAGATAACCAAACAAAACTTTTAGTGGATTTCTACTTATTTTATTAAATATCATCTCCACCAAACAGGACAAGCTTGCATCTGTTATAGTTTTGGAGAAAAATGTGTTCATTTCATGTATGCGCGAAATGCCTTAAAAATGGCTTTAAAATGGATTTGGAGCATGGAGACGATTATCTCGGGATTGCAAGATAACCAAACAAAACTTTTAGTGGATTTCTACTTATTTTATTAAATATCATCTCCACCAAACAGGACAAGCTTGCATCTGTTATAGTTTTGGAGAAAAATGTGTTCATTTCATGTATGCGCGAAATGCCTTAAAAATGGCTTTAAAATGGATTTGGAGCATGGAGACGATTATCTCGGGATTGCAAGATAACCAAACAAAACTTTTAGTGGATTTCTACTTATTTTATTAAATATCATCTCCACCAAACAGGACAAGCTTGCATCTGTTATAGTTTTGGAGAAAAATGTGTTCATTTCATGTATGCGCGAAATGCCTTAAAAATGGCTTTAAAATGGATTTGGAGCATGGAGACGATTATCTCGGGATTGCAAGATAACCAAACAAAACTTTTAGTGGATTTCTACTTATTTTATTAAATATCATCTCCACCAAACAGGACAAGCTTGCATCTGTTATAGTTTTGGAGAAAAATGTGTTCATTTCATGTATGCGCGAAATGCCTTAAAAATGGCTTTAAAATGGATTTGGAGCATGGAGACGATTATCTCGGGATTGCAAGATAACCAAACAAAGCTTTTAGTGGATTTCTACTTATTTTATTAAATATCATCTCCACCAAACAGGACAAGCTTGCATCTGTTATAGTTTTGGAGAAAAATGTGTTCATTTCATGTATGCGCGAAATGCCTTAAAAATGGCTTTAAAATGGATTTGGAGCATGGAGACGATTATCTCGGGATTGCAAGATAACCAAACAAAACTTTTAGTGGATTTCTACTTATTTTATTAAATATCATCTCCACCAAACAGGACAAGCTTGCATCTGTTATAGTTTTGGAGAAAAATGTGTTCATTTCATGTATGCGCGAAATGCCTTAAAAATGGCTTTAAAATGGATTTGGAGCATGGAGACGATTATCTCGGGATTGCAATATAACCAAACAAAACTTTTAGTGGATTTCTACTTATTTTATTAAATATCATCTCCACCAAACAGGACAAGCTTGCATCTGTTATAGTTTTGGAGAAAAATGTGTTCATTTCATGTTTGCGCGAAATGCCTTAAAAATGGCTTTAAAATGGATTTGGAGCATGGAGACGATTATCTCGGGATTGCAAGATAACCAAACAAAACTTTTAGTGGATTTCTACTTATTTTATTAAATATCATCTCCACCAAACAGGACAAGCTTGCATCTGTTATAGTTTTGGAGAAAAATGTGTTCATTTCATGTATGCGCAAAATGCCTTAAAAATGGCTTTAAAATGGATTTGGAGCATGGAGACGATTATCTCGGGATTGCAAGATAACCAAACAAAACTTTTAGTGGATTTCTACTTATTTTATTAAATATCATCTCCACCAAACAGGACAAGCTTGCATCTGTTATAGTTTTGGAGAAAAATGTGTTCATTTCATGTATGCGCGAAATGCCTTAAAAATGGCTTTAAAATGGATTTGGAGCATGGAGACGATTATCTCGGGATTGCAAGATAACCAAACAAAACTTTTAGTGGATTTCTACTTATTTTATTAAATATCATCTCCACCAAACAGGACAAGCTTGCATCTGTTATAGTTTTGGAGAAAAATGTGTTCATTTCATGTATGCGCGAAATGCCTTAAAAATGGCTTTAAAATGGATTTGGAGCATGGAGACGATAATCTCGGGATTGCAATATAACCAAACAAAACGTTTAGTGGATTTCTACTTATTTTATTAAATATCATCTCCACCAAACAGGACAAGCTTGCATCTGTTATAGTTTTGGAGAAAAATGTGTTCATTTCATGTATGCGCGAAATGCCTTAAAAATGGCTTTAAAATGGATTTGGAGCATGGAGACGATTATCTCGGGATTGCAAGATAACCAAACAAAACTTTTAGTGGATTTCTACTTATTTTATTAAATATCATCTCCACCAAACAGGACAAGCTTGCATCTGTTATAGTTTTGGAGAAAAATGTGTTCATTTCATGTATGCGCGAAATGCCTTAAAAATGGCTTTAAAATGGATTTGGAGCATGGAGACGATTATCTCGGGATTGCAAGATAACCAAACAAAACTTTTAGTGGATTTCTACTTATTTTATTAAATATCATCTCCACCAAACAGGACAAGCTTGCATCTGTTATAGTTTTGGAGAAAAATGTGTTCATTTCATGTATGCGCGAAATGCCTTAAAAATGGCTTTAAAATGGATTTGGAGCATGGAGACGATTATCTCGGGATTGCAAGATAACCAAACAAAACTTTTAGTGGATTTCTACTTATTTTATTAAATATCATCTCCACCAAACAGGACAAGCTTGCATCTGTTATAGTTTTGGAGAAAAATGTGTTCATTTCATGTATGCGCGAAATGCCTTAAAAATGGCTTTAAAATGGATTTGGAGCATGGAGACGATTATCTCGGGATTGCAAGATAACCAAACAAATCTTTTAGTGGATTTCTACTTATTTTATTAAATATCATCTCCACCAAACAGGACAAGCTTGCATCTGTTATAGTTTTGGAGAAAAATGTGTTCATTTCATGTATGCGCGAAATGCCTTAAAATGGCTTTAAAATGGATTTGGAGCATGGAGACGATTATCTCGGGATTGCAATATAACCAAACAAAACTTTTAGTGGATTTCTACTTATTTTATTAAATATCATCTCCACCAAACAGGACAAGCTTGCATCTGTTATAGTTTTGGAGAAAAATGTGTTCATTTCATGTATGCGCGAAATGCCTTAAAAATGGCTTTAAAATGGATTTGGAGCATGGAGACGATTATCTCGGGATTGCAAGATAACCAAACAAAACTTTTAGTGGATTTCTACTTATTTTATTAAATATCATCTCCACCAAACAGGACAAGCTTGCATCTGTTATAGTTTTGGAGAAAAATGTGTTCATTTCATGTATGCGCGAAATGCCTTAAAAATGGCTTTAAAATGGATTTGGAGCATGGAGACGATTATCTCGGGATTGCAAGATAACCAAACAAAACTTTTAGAGGATTTCTACTTATTTTATTAAATATCATCTCCACCAAACAGGACAAGCTTGCATGTGTTATAGTTTTGGAGAAAAATGTGTTCATTTCATGTATGCGCAAAATGCCTTTGAAATGGCTTTAAAATGGATTTGGAGCATGGAGACGATTATCTCGGGATTGCAAGATAACCAAACAAAACTTTTAGTGGATTTCTACTTATTTTATTAAATATCATCTCCACCAAACAGGACAAGCTTGCATCTGTTATAGTTTTGGAGAAAAATGTGTTCATTTCATGTATGCGCGAAATGCCTTAAAAATGGCTTTAAAATGGATTTGGAGCATGGAGACGATTATCTCGGGATTGCAAGATAACCAAACAAAACTTTTAGTGGTTTTCTACTTATTTTATTAAATATCATCTCCACCAAACAGGACAAGCTTGCATGTGTTATAGTTTTGGAGAAAAATGTGTTCATTTCATGTATGCGCGAAATGCCTTAAAAATGGCTTTAAAATGGATTTGGAGCATGGAGACGATTATCTCGGGATTGCAAGATAACCAAACAAAACTTTTAGTGGATTTCTACTTATTTTATTAAATATCATCTCCACCAAACAGGACAAGCTTGCATCTGTTATAGTTTTGGAGAAAAATGTGTTCATTTCATGTATGCGCGAAATGCCTTAAAAATGGCTTTAAAATGGATTTGGAGCATGGAGACGATTATCTCGGGATTGCAAGATAACCAAACAAAACTTTGAGTGGATTTCTACTTATTTTATTAAATATCATCTCCACCAAACAGGACAAGCTTGCATCTGTTATAGTTTTGGAGAAAAATGTGTTCATTTCATGTATGCGCGAAATGCCTTAAAAATGGCTTTAAAATGGATTTGGAGCATGGAGACGATTATCTCGGGATTGCAAGATAACCAAACAAAACTTTTAGTGGATTTCTACTTATTTTATTAAATATCATCTCCACCAAACAGGACAAGCTTGCATCTGTTATAGTTTTGGAGAAAAATGTGTTCATTTCATGTATGCGCGAAATGCCTTAAAAATGGCTTTAAAATGGATTTGGAGCATGGAGACGATTATCTCGGGATTGCAATATAACCAAACAAAACTTTTAGTGGATTTCTACTTATTTTATTAAATATCATCTCCACCAAACAGGACAAGCTTGCATCTGTTATAGTTTTGGAGAAAAATGTGTTCATTTCATGTATGCGCGAAATGCCTTAAAAATGGCTTTAAAATGGATTTGGAGCATGGAGACGATTATCTCGGGATTGCAAGATAACCAAACAAAACTTTTAGTGGATTTCTACTTATTTTATTAAATATCATCTCCACCAAACAGGACAAGCTTGCATCTGTTATAGTTTTGGAGAAAAATGTGTTCATTTCATGTATGCGCGAAATGCCTTAAAAATGGCTTTAAAATGGATTTGGAGCATGGAGACGATTATCTCGGGATTGCAAGATAACCAAACAAAACTTTTAGTGGATTTCTACTTATTTTATTAAATATCATCTCCACCAAACAGGACAAGCTTGCATCTGTTATAGTTTTGGAGAAAAATGTGTTCATTTCATGTATGCGCGAAATGCCTTAAAAATGGCTTTAAAATGGATTTGGAGCATGGAGACGATTATCTCGGGATTGCAAGATAACCAAACAAAACTTTTAGTGGATTTCTACTTATTTTATTAAATATCATCTCCACCAAACAGGACAAGCTTGCATCTGTTATAGTTTTGGAGAAAAATGTGTTCATTTCATGTATGCGCGAAATGCCTTAAAAATGGCTTTAAAATGGATTTGGAGCATGGAGACGATTATCTCGGGATTGCAAGATAACCAAACAAAACTTTTAGTGGATTTCTACTTATTTTATTAAATATCATCTCCACCAAACAGGACAAGCTTGCATCTGTTATAGTTTTGGAGAAAAATGTGTTCATTTCATGTATGCGCGAAATGCCTTAAAAATGGCTTTAAAATGGATTTGGAGCATGGAGACGATTATCTCGGGATTGCAAGATAACCAAACAAAACTTTTAGTGGATTTCTACTTATTTTATTAAATATCATCTCCACCAAACAGGACAAGCTTGTTTGTTTGGTTATCTTGCAATCCCGAGATAATCGTCTCCATGCTCCAAATCCATTTTAAAGCCATTTTTAAGGCATTTCGCGCATACATGAAATGAACACATTTTTCTCCAAAACTATAACAGATGCAAGCTTGTCCTGTTTGGTGGAGATGATATTTAATAAAATAAGTAGAAATCCACTAAAAGTTTTGTTTGGTTATATTGCAATCCCGAGATAATCGTCTCCATGCTCCAAATCCATTTTAAAGCCATTTTTAAGGCATTTCGCGCATACATGAAATGAACACATTTTACTCCAAAACTATAACAGATGCAAGCTTGTCCTGTTTGGTGGAGATGATATTTAATAAAATAAGTAGAAATCCACTAAAAGTTTTGTTTGGTTATCTTGCAATCCCGAGATAATCGTCTCCATGCTCCAAATCCATTTTAAAGCCATTTTTAAGGCATTTCGCGCATACATGAAATGAACACATTTTTCTCCAAAACTATAACAGATGCAAGCTTGTCCTGTTTGGTGGAGATGATATTTAATAAAATAAGTAGAAATCCACTAAAAGTTTTGTTTGGTTATCTTGCAATCCCGAGATAATCGTCTCCATGCTCCAAATCCATTTTAAAGCCATTTTTAAGGCATTTCGCGCATACATGAAATGAACACATTTTTCTCCAAAACTATAACAGATGCAAGCTTGTCCTGTTTGGTGGAGATGATATTTAATAAAATAAGTAGAAATCCACTAAAAGTTTTGTTTGGTTATATTGCAATCCCGAGATAATCGTCTCCATGCTCCAAATCCATTTTAAAGCCATTTTTAAGGCATTTCGCGCATACATGAAATGAACACATTTTACTCCAAAACTATAACAGATGCAAGCTTGTCCTGTTTGGTGGAGATGATATTTAATAAAATAAGTAGAAATCCACTAAAAGTTTTGTTTGGTTATCTTGCAATCCCGAGATAATCGTCTCCATGCTCCAAATCCATTTTAAAGCCATTTTTAAGGCATTTCGCGCATACATGAAATGAACACATTTTTCTCCAAAACTATAACAGATGCAAGCTTGTCCTGTTTGGTGGAGATGATATTTAATAAAATAAGTAGAAATCCACTAAAAGTTTTGTTTGGTTATCTTGCAATCCCGAGATAATCGTCTCCATGCTCCAAATCCATTTTAAAGCCATTTTTAAGGCATTTCGCGCATACATGAAATGAACACATTTTTCTCCAAAACTATAACAGATGCAAGCTTGTCCTGTTTGGTGGAGATGATATTTAATAAAATAAGTAGAAATCCACTAAAAGTTTTGTTTGGTTATATTGCAATCCCGAGATAATCGTCTCCATGCTCCAAATCCATTTTAAAGCCATTTTTAAGGCATTTCGCGCATACATGAAATGAACACATTTTTCTCCAAAACTATAACAGATGCAAGCTTGTCCTGTTTGGTGGAGATGATATTTAATAAAATAAGTAGAAATCCACTAAAAGTTTTGTTTGGTTATCTTGCAATCCCGAGATAATCGTCTCCATGCTCCAAATCCATTTTAAAGCCATTTTTAAGGCATTTCGCGCATACATGAAATGAACACATTTTTCTCCAAAACTATAACAGATGCAAGCTTGTCCTGTTTGGTGGAGATGATATTTAATAAAATAAGTAGAAATCCACTAAAAGTTTTGTTTGGTTATCTTGCAATCCCGAGATAATCGTCTCCATGCTCCAAATCCATTTTAAAGCCATTTTTAAGGCATTTCGCGCATACATGAAATGAACACATTTTTCTCCAAAACTATAACAGATGCAAGCTTGTCCTGTTTGGTGGAGATGATATTTAATAAAATAAGTAGAAATCCACTAAAAGTTTTGTTTGGTTATCTTGCAATCCCGAGATAATCGTCTCCATGCTCCAAATCCATTTTAAAGCCATTTTTAAGGCATTTCGCGCATACATGAAATGAACACATTTTTCTCCAAAACTATAACAGATGCAAGCTTGTCCTGTTTGGTGGAGATGATATTTAATAAAATAAGTAGAAATCCACTAAAAGTTTTGTTTGGTTATATTGCAATCCCGAGATAATCGTCTCCATGCTCCAAATCCATTTTAAAGCCATTTTTAAGGCATTTCGCGCATACATGAAATGAACACATTTTTCTCCAAAACTATAACAGATGCAAGCTTGTCCTGTTTGGTGGAGATGATATTTAATAAAATAAGTAGAAATCCACTAAAAGTTTTGTTTGGTTATCTTGCAATCCCGAGATAATCGTCTCCATGCTCCAAATCCATTTTAAAGCCATTTTTAAGGCATTTCGCGCATACATGAAATGAACACATTTTTCTCCAAAACTATAACAGATGCAAGCTTGTCCTGTTTGGTGGAGATGATATTTAATAAAATAAGTAGAAATCCACTAAAAGTTTTGTTTGGTTATATTGCAATCCCGAGATAATCGTCTCCATGCTCCAAATCCATTTTAAAGCCATTTTTAAGGCATTTCGCGCATACATGAAATGAACACATTTTACTCCAAAACTATAACAGATGCAAGCTTGTCCTGTTTGGTGGAGATGATATTTAATAAAATAAGTAGAAATCCACTAAAAGTTTTGTTTGGTTATCTTGCAATCCCGAGATAATCGTCTCCATGCTCCAAATCCATTTTAAAGCCATTTTTAAGGCATTTCGCGCATACATGAAATGAACACATTTTTCTCCAAAACTATAACAGATGCAAGCTTGTCCTGTTTGGTGGAGATGATATTTAATAAAATAAGTAGAAATCCACTAAAAGTTTTGTTTGGTTATATTGCAATCCCGAGATAATCGTCTCCATGCTCCAAATCCATTTTAAAGCCATTTTTAAGGCATTTCGCGCATACATGAAATGAACACATTTTTCTCCAAAACTATAACAGATGCAAGCTTGTCCTGTTTGGTGGAGATGATATTTAATAAAATAAGTAGAAATCCACTAAAAGTTTTGTTTGGTTATCTTGCAATCCCGAGATAATCGTCTCCATGCTCCAAATCCATTTTAAAGCCATTTTTAAGGCACTTCGCGCATACATGAAATGAACACATTTTTCTCCAAAACTATAACACATGCAAGCTTGTCCTGTTTGGTGGAGATGATATTTAATAAAATAAGTAGAAATCCACTAAAAGTTTTGTTTGGTTATCTTGCAATCCCGAGATAATCATTTCATGTATGCGCAAAATGCCTTTGAAATGGCTTTAAAATGGATTTGGAGCATGGAGACGATTATCTCAGGATGGCAATATAAACAAACGAAACTTTTAGTAGATTTCTACTTATTTTATTAAATATTATCTCCACCAAACAGGACAAGCTTGCATCTGTTATAGTTTTGGAGAAAAATGTGTTCATTTCATGTATGCGCGAAATGCCTTAAAAATGGCTTTAAAATGGATTTGGAGCATGGAGACGATTATCTCGGGATTGCAAGATAACCAAACAAAACTTTTAGTGGATTTCTACTTATTTTATTAAATATCATCTCCACCAAACAGGACAAGCTTGCATCTGTTATAGTTTTGGAGAAAAATGTGTTCATTTCATGTATGCGCGAAATGCCTTAAAAATGGCTTTAAAATGGATTTGGAGCATGGAGACGATTATCTCGGGATTGCAAGATAACCAAACAAACAAGCTTGTCCTGTTTGGTGGAGATGATATTTAATAAAATAAGTAGAAATCCACTAAAAGTTTTGTTTGGTTATCTTGCAATCCCGAGATAATCGTCTCCATGCTCCAAATCCATTTTAAAGCCATTTTTAAGGCATTTCGCGCATACATGAAATCATAGTATCATAGTATCATAGTTTTAAGGTTGAAGGGAGACTCTAAGTCCATCTAGTTCAACCCGTAGCCTAACATGTTGATCCAGAGGAAGGCAAAAAACCCCAATGTGGCAAACAAGTTCCAATGGGGAAAAAATTTCATTCCTGACTCCACATCCGGCAATCAGACTAGTTCCCTGGATCAATACCCTGTCATAAAATCTAATATACATAACTGGTTATATTAAATTTTTCAAGAAAGGCATCCAGGCTCTGCTTAAATGTTAGTAGTGAATCACTCATTACAACATCATGCGGCAGAGAATTCCATAGTCTCACTGCTCGTACAGTAAAGAATCCTCGTCTGTGATTATGATTAAACCTTCTTTCCTCAAGACGTAGCGGATGCCCCCGTGTTCCAGTCGCAGGCCTAGGTGTAAATAGATCTTTGGAAAGGTCTCTGTACTGTCCCCTCATATATTTATACATTGTGATTAGATCTCCCCTAAGCCTTCGTTTTTCCAGACTAAATAACCCCAAGTTTAATAACCTGTCTTCGTATTGCAGCCCCCCCATTCCTCTAATAATCTTGGTCGCTCTTCTTTGCACCCTCTCCAGTTCAGCTATGTCCTTCTTATATATCGGTGACCAGAATTGTACACAGTATTCTACGTGCGGTCGCACTAGTGACTTGTACAGAGGTAGAACTATATTTTTTTCATGAACACTTATACCTCTTTTAATACATCCCATTATTTTATTAGCCCTGGCAGCAGCTGCCTGACACTGTCCACTAAAGTGAAGTTTACCATCCACCCATACACCCAAGTCTTTTTCTGTGTCTGTTTTACCCAGTGTTCTACAATTAAGTACATAATCATAAATGTTATTTCCTCTACCCAAGTGCATGACCTTACATTTATCTACATTAAACTTCAATTGCCACTTCTCAGCCCAATCCTCCAATTTACATAAATCTCCCTGTAATATAAAATTATCCTCCTCTGTATTGATTACCCTGCAGAGTTTAGTATCATCTGCAAATATTGAAATTCTACTCCGCATGCCCCCAACAAGGTCATTTATAAATATGTTGAAAAGAAGCGGGCCCAATACTGACCCCTGTGGTACCCCACTATGAACTGAGACCCAGTCCGAGTACGTACCATTAATAACCACCCTTTGTTTCCTATCACTGAGCCAGTTTTTAACCCAGTTACACATATTTTCCCCTATCCCCATTATTCTCATTTTATGTACCAACCTTTTGTGTGGCACCGTATCAAAAGCTTTTGAAAAGTCCATATACACAACATCCACTGCATTTCCCTGGTCCAGGCTTGAACTTACCTCTTCATAGAAGCTGATCAAATTAGTTTGACAGGATCGATCCCTCATAAACCCATGTTGATACTCTGTCATAAGGTTATTTTTCTTGAGATACTCCAGTATAGCATCTCTCAAGAAACCCTCAAGGATTTTACCAACCGTAGAGGTTAAACTTACCGGCCTATAATTTCCCGGCTCAGTTTTTGTCCCCTTTTTGAATATTGGCACCACATTTGCTATGCGCCAGTCCTGCGGTACCGACCCTGTTATTAAGGAATCTGAGAAGATTAAAAATAATGGTCTATCTATCACAGAACTCAATTCCTGTAGTACTCTGGGGTGTATGCCATCCGGGCCCGGAGATTTGTCAACCTTAGTGATTTCGAGGCGGCGGCGTACTTCCTGCTGGGTTAAGCAGGTAATATTCAAGGGTGAATTTATGGCATCACTGGTCATGTCATCTGCCATGGCATTTTCTTGTATAAAAACCGTAGAAAAAAAGTCATTCAGCAGGTTGGCTTTACCCTCATCCCCTTCCACCATTTCACCAAGACTATTTTTAAGGGGGCCAACACTATCGCTTTTCAGTTTTTTACTGTTTATGTAGTTAATGAATATTTTAGGATTATTTTTACTTTCTCTCGCAATGAGTCTCTCTGTCTCAAACTTAGCTAACTTAATTTGCTTTTTACATATTTTATTTAATTTTCTATAATTATATAATGCCTCATCACTACCTACCCTCTTTAATTCTTTTAAGGCTTTCTGTTTTTCTTTTATTGCTTCCCTTACAGCTCTATTTAGCCATAGGGGTTTCCTCCTATTTCTAGCATGTTTGTTCCCATAGGGTATATTTTCTGCACAAGCCCTATTCAGGATGCTCATAAAAGTCTCCCATTTGCTTTGTGTACTTTTATTACTTAGTACATCATCCCAGTTTATTGCACTAAGATCATCTCTCAACCGTTTAAAATTTGCTTTCCTGAAGTTTAGTGTCCTTGTAGCCCCTCTACTATACATCTTACTAAAGAATACATGAAAACTTATTATTTTGTGATCACTATTCCCCAAGTAACCCCCAACTTGTATATTTGATATGCGGTCTGGCCTATTGGTTAGTACAAGGTCTAGTAGTGCTCCCCCTCTTGTGGGGTCCTGTACCATTTGTGGTAAAAACAGATGCAAGCTTGTCCTGTTTGGTGGAGATGATATTTAATAAAATAAGTAGAAATCCACTAAAAGTTTTGTTTGGTTATCTTGCAATCCCGAGATAATCGTCTCCATGCTCCAAATCCATTTTAAAGCCATTTTTAAGGCATTTCGCGCATACATGAAATGAACACATTTTTCTCCAAAACTATAACAGATGCAAGCTTGTCCTGTTTGGTGGAGATGATATTTAATAAAATAAGTAGAAATCCACTAAAAGTTTTGTTTGGTTATCTTGCAATCCCGAGATAATCGTCTCCATGCTCCAAATCCATTTTAAAGCCATTTTTAAGGCATTTCGCGCATACATGAAATGAACACATTTTTCTCCAAAACTATAACAGATGCAAGCTTGTCCTGTTTGGTGGAGATGATATTTAATAAAATAAGTAGAAATCCACTAAAAGTTTTGTTTGGTTATCTTGCAATCCCGAGATAATCGTCTCCATGCTCCAAATCCATTTTAAAGCCATTTTTAAGGCATTTCGCGCATACATGAAATGAACACATTTTTCTCCAAAACTATAACAGATGCAAGCTTGTCCTGTTTGGTGGAGATGATATTTAATAAAATAAGTAGAAATCCACTAAAAGTTTTGTTTGGTTATCTTGCAATCCCGAGATAATCGTCTCCATGCTCCAAATCCATTTTAAAGCCATTTTTAAGGCATTTCGCGCATACATGAAATGAACACATTTTTCTCCAAAACTATAACAGATGCAAGCTTGTCCTGTTTGGTGGAGATGATATTTAATAAAATAAGTAGAAATCCACTAAAAGTTTTGTTTGGTTATATTGCAATCCCGAGATAATCGTCTCCATGCTCCAAATCCATTTTAAAGCCATTTTTAAGGCATTTCGCGCATACATGAAATGAACACATTTTTCTCCAAAACTATAACAGATGCAAGCTTGTCCTGTTTGGTGGAGATGATATTTAATAAAATAAGTAGAAATCCACTAAAAGTTTTGTTTGGTTATCTTGCAATCCCGAGATAATCGTCTCCATGCTCCAAATCCATTTTAAAGCCATTTTTAAGGCATTTCGCGCATACATGAAATGAACACATTTTTCTCCAAAACTATAACAGATGCAAGCTTGTCCTGTTTGGTGGAGATGATATTTAATAAAATAAGTAGAAATCCACTAAAAGTTTTGTTTGGTTATCTTGCAATCCCGAGATAATCGTCTCCATGCTCCAAATCCATTTAAAGCCATTTTTAAGGCATTTCGCGCATACATGAAATGAACACATTTTTCTCCAAAACTATAACAGATGCAAGCTTGTCCTGTTTGGTGGAGATGATATTTAATAAAATAAGTAGAAATCCACTAAAAGTTTTGTTTGGTTATATTGCAATCCCGAGATAATCGTCTCCATGCTCCAAATCCATTTTAAAGCCATTTTTAAGGCATTTCGCGCATACATGAAATGAACACATTTTTCTCCAAAACTATAACAGATGCAAGCTTGTCCTGTTTGGTGGAGATGATATTTAATAAAATAAGTAGAAATCCACTAAAAGTTTTGTTTGGTTATCTTGCCATCCCGAGATAATCGTCTCCATGCTCCAAATCCATTTTAAAGCCATTTTTAAGGCACTTCGCGCATACATGAAATGAACACATTTTTCTCCAAAACTATAACACATGCAAGCTTGTCCTGTTTGGTGGAGATGATATTTAATAAAATAAGTAGAAATCCACTAAAAGTTTTGTTTGGTTATCTTGCAATCCCGAGATAATCATTTCATGTATGCGCAAAATGCCTTTGAAATGGCTTTAAAATGGATTTGGAGCATGGAGACGATTATCTCAGGATGGCAATATAAACAAACGAAACTTTTAGTAGATTTCTACTTATTTTATTAAATATTATCTCCACCAAACAGGACAAGCTTGCATCTGTTATAGTTTTGGAGAAAAATGTGTTCATTTCATGTATGCGCGAAATGCCTTAAAAATGGCTTTAAAATGGATTTGGAGCATGGAGACGATTATCTCGGGATTGCAAGATAACCAAACAAAACTTTTAGTGGATTTCTACTTATTTTATTAAATATCATCTCCACCAAACAGGACAAGCTTGCATCTGTTATAGTTTTGGAGAAAAATGTGTTCATTTCATGTATGCGCGAAATGCCTTAAAAATGGCTTTAAAATGGATTTGGAGCATGGAGACGATTATCTCGGGATTGCAAGATAACCAAACAAACAAGCTTGTCCTGTTTGGTGGAGATGATATTTAATAAAATAAGTAGAAATCCACTAAAAGTTTTGTTTGGTTATCTTGCAATCCCGAGATAATCGTCTCCATGCTCCAAATCCATTTTAAAGCCATTTTTAAGGCATTTCGCGCATACATGAAATGAACACATTTTTCTCCAAAACTATAACAGATGCAAGCTTGTCCTGTTTGGTGGAGATGATATTTAATAAAATAAGTAGAAATCCACTAAAAGTTTTGTTTGGTTATCTTGCAATCCCGAGATAATCGTCTCCATGCTCCAAATCCATTTTAAAGCCATTTTTAAGGCATTTCGCGCATACATGAAATGAACACATTTTTCTCCAAAACTATAACAGATGCAAGCTTGTCCTGTTTGGTGGAGATGATATTTAATAAAATAAGTAGAAATCCACTAAAAGTTTTGTTTGGTTATCTTGCAATCCCGAGATAATCGTCTCCATGCTCCAAATCCATTTTAAAGCCATTTTTAAGGCATTTCGCGCATACATGAAATGAACACATTTTTCTCCAAAACTATAACAGATGCAAGCTTGTCCTGTTTGGTGGAGATGATATTTAATAAAATAAGTAGAAATCCACTAAAAGTTTTGTTTGGTTATCTTGCAATCCCGAGATAATCGTCTCCATGCTCCAAATCCATTTTAAAGCCATTTTTAAGGCATTTCGCGCATACATGAAATGAACACATTTTTCTCCAAAACTATAACAGATGCAAGCTTGTCCTGTTTGGTGGAGATGATATTTAATAAAATAAGTAGAAATCCACTAAAAGTTTTGTTTGGTTATCTTGCAATCCCGAGATAATCGTCTCCATGCTCCAAATCCATTTTAAAGCCATTTTAAGGCATTTCGCGCATACATGAAATGAACACATTTTTCTCCAAAACTATAACAGATGCAAGCTTGTCCTGTTTGGTGGAGATGATATTTAATAAAATAAGTAGAAATCCACTAAAAGTTTTGTTTGGTTATATTGCAATCCCGAGATAATCGTCTCCATGCTCCAAATCCATTTTAAAGCCATTTTTAAGGCATTTCGCGCATACATGAAATGAACACATTTTTCTCCAAAACTATAACAGATGCAAGCTTGTCCTGTTTGGTGGAGATGATATTTAATAAAATAAGTAGAAATCCACTAAAAGTTTTGTTTGGTTATCTTGCAATCCCGAGACAATCGTCTCCATGCTCCAAATCCATTTTAAAGCCATTTTTAAGGCATTTCGCGCATACATGAAATGAACACATTTTTCTCCAAAACTATAACAGATGCAAGCTTGTCCTGTTTGGTGGAGATGATATTTAATAAAATAAGTAGAAATCCACTCAAAGTTTTGTTTGGTTATCTTGCAATCCCGAGATAATCGTCTCCATGCTCCAAATCCATTTTAAAGCCATTTTTAAGGCATTTCGCGCATACATGAAATGAACACATTTTTCTCCAAAACTATAACAGATGCAAGCTTGTCCTGTTTGGTGGAGATGATATTTAATAAAATAAGTAGAAATCCACTAAAAGTTTTGTTTGGTTATCTTGCAATCCCGAGATAATCGTCTCCATGCTCCAAATCCATTTTAAAGCCATTTTTAAGGCATTTCGCGCATACATGAAATGAACACATTTTTCTCCAAAACTATAACAGATGCAAGCTTGTCCTGTTTGGTGGAGATGATATTTAATAAAATAAGTAGAAATCCACTAAAAGTTTTGTTTGGTTATCTTGCAATCCCGAGATAATCGTCTCCATGCTCCAAATCCATTTTAAAGCCATTTTTAAGGCATTTCGCGCATACATGAAATGAACACATTTTTCTCCAAAACTATAACAGATGCAAGCTTGTCCTGTTTGGTGGAGATGATATTTAATAAAATAAGTAGAAATCCACTAAAAGTTTTGTTTGGTTATCTTGCAATCCCGAGATAATCGTCTCCATGCTCCAAATCCATTTTAAAGCCATTTTTAAGGCATTTCGCGCATACATGAAATGAACACATTTTTCTCCAAAACTATAACAGATGCAAGCTTGTCCTGTTTGGTGGAGATGATATTTAATAAAATAAGTAGAAATCCACTAAAAGTTTTGTTTGGTTATCTTGCAATCCCGAGATAATCGTCTCCATGCTCCAAATCCATTTTAAAGCCATTTTAAGGCATTTCGCGTATACATGAAATGAACACATTTTTCTCCAAAACTATAACAGATGCAAGCTTGTCCTGTTTGGTGGAGATGATATTTAATAAATAAGTAGAAATCCACTAAAAGTTTTGTTTGGTTATCTTGCAATCCCGAGATAATCGTCTCCATGCTCCAAATCCATTTTAAAGCCATTTTTAAGGCATTTCGCGCATACATGAAATGAACACATTTTTCTCCAAAACTATAACAGATGCAAGCTTGTCCTGTTTGGTGGAGATGATATTTAATAAAATAAGTAGAAATCCACTAAAAGTTTTGTTTGGTTATCTTGCAATCCCGAGATAATCGTCTCCATGCTCCAAATCCATTTTAAAGCCATTTTTAAGGCATTTCGCGCATACATGAAATGAACACATTTTTCTCCAAAACTATAACAGATGCAAGCTTGTCCTGTTTGGTGGAGATGATATTTAATAAAATAAGTAGAAATCCACTAAAAGTTTTGTTTGGTTATCTTGCAATCCCGAGATAATCGTCTCCATGCTCCAAATCCATTTTAAAGCCATTTTTAAGGCATTTCGCGCATACATGAAATGAACACATTTTTCTCCAAAACTATAACAGATGCAAGCTTGTCCTGTTTGGTGGAGATGATATTTAATAAAATAAGTAGAAATCCACTAAAAGTTTTGTTTGGTTATCTTGCAATCCCGAGATAATCGTCTCCATGCTCCAAATCCATTTTAAAGCCATTTTTAAGGCATTTCGCGCATACATGAAATGAACACATTTTTCTCCAAAACTATAACAGATGCAAGCTTGTCCTGTTTGGTGGAGATGATATTTAATAAAATAAGTAGAAATCCACTAAAAGTTTTGTTTGGTTATATTGCAATCCCGAGATAATCGTCTCCATGCTCCAAATCCATTTTACAGCCATTTTTAAGGCATTTCGCGCATACATGAAATGAACACATTTTTCTCCAAAACTATAACAGATGCAAGCTTGTCCTGTTTGGTGGAGATGATATTTAATAAAATAAGTAGAAATCCACTAAAAGTTTTGTTTGGTTATATTGCAATCCCGAGATAATCGTCTCCATGCTCCAAATCCATTTTAAAGCCATTTTTAAGGCATTTCGCGCATACATGAAATGAACACATTTTTCTCCAAAACTATAACAGATGCAAGCTTGTCCTGTTTGGTGGAGATGATATTTAATAAAATAAGTAGAAATCCACTAAAAGTTTTGTTTGGTTATCTTGCAATCCCGAGATAATCGTCTCCATGCTCCAAATCCATTTTAAAGCCATTTTTAAGGCATTTCGCGCATACATGAAATGAACACATTTTTCTCCAAAACTATAACAGATGCAAGCTTGTCCTGTTTGGTGGAGATGATATTTAATAAAATAAGTAGAAATCCACTAAAAGTTTTGTTTGGTTATCTTGCAATCCCGAGATAATCGTCTCCATGCTCCAAATCCATTTTAAAGCCATTTTTAAGGCATTTCGCGCATACATGAAATGAACACATTTTTCTCCAAAACTATAACAGATGCAAGCTTGTCCTGTTTGGTGGAGATGATATTTAATAAAATAAGTAGAAATCCACTAAAAGTTTTGTTTGGTTATCTTGCAATCCCGAGATAATCGTCTCCATGCTCCAAATCCATTTTAAAGCCATTTTTAAGGCATTTCGCGCATACATGAAATGAACACATTTTTCTCCAAAACTATAACAGATGCAAGCTTGTCCTGTTTGGTGGAGATGATATTTAATAAAATAAGTAGAAATCCACTAAAAGTTTTGTTTGGTTATCTTGCAATCCCGAGATAATCGTCTCCATGCTCCAAATCCATTTTAAAGCCATTTTTAAGGCATTTCGCGCATACATGAAATGAACACATTTTTCTCCAAAACTATAACAGATGCAAGCTTGTCCTGTTTGGTGGAGATGATATTTAATAAAATAAGTAGAAATCCACTAAAAGTTTTGTTTGGTTATCTTGCAATCCCGAGATAATCGTCTCCATGCTCCAAATCCATTTTAAAGCCATTTTTAAGGCATTTCGCGCATACATGAAATGAACACATTTTTCTCCAAAACTATAACAGATGCAAGCTTGTCCTGTTTGGTGGAGATGATATTTAATAAAATAAGTAGAAATCCACTAAAAGTTTTGTTTGGTTATCTTGCAATCCCGAGATAATCGTCTCCATGCTCCAAATCCATTTTAAAGCCATTTTTAAGGCATTTCGCGCATACATGAAATGAACACATTTTTCTCCAAAACTATAACAGATGCAAGCTTGTCCTGTTTGGTGGAGATGATATTTAATAAAATAAGTAGAAATCCACTAAAAGTTTTGTTTGGTTATCTTGCAATCCCGAGATAATCGTCTCCATGCTCCAAATCCATTTTAAAGCCATTTTTAAGGCATTTCGCGCATACATGAAATGAACACATTTTTCTCCAAAACTATAACAGATGCAAGCTTGTCCTGTTTGGTGGAGATGATATTTAATAAAATAAGTAGAAATCCACTAAAAGTTTTGTTTGGTTATCTTGCAATCCCGAGATAATCGTCTCCATGCTCCAAATCCATTTTAAAGCCATTTTTAAGGCATTTCGCGCATACATGAAATGAACACATTTTTCTCCAAAACTATAACAGATGCAAGCTTGTCCTGTTTGGTGGAGATGATATTTAATAAAATAAGTAGAAATCCACTAAAAGTTTTGTTTGGTTATCTTGCAATCCCGAGATAATCGTCTCCATGCTCCAAATCCATTTTAAAGCCATTTTTAAGGCATTTCGCGCATACATGAAATGAACACATTTTTCTCCAAAACTATAACAGATGCAAGCTTGTCCTGTTTGGTGGAGATGATATTTAATAAAATAAGTAGAAATCCACTAAAAGTTTTGTTTGGTTATCTTGCAATCCCGAGATAATCGTCTCCATGCTCCAAATCCATTTTAAAGCCATTTTTAAGGCATTTCGCGCATACATGAAATGAACACATTTTTCTCCAAAACTATAACAGATGCAAGCTTGTCCTGTTTGGTGGAGATGATATTTAATAAAATAAGTAGAAATCCACTAAAAGTTTTGTTTGGTTATCTTGCAATCCCGAGATAATCGTCTCCATGCTCCAAATCCATTTTAAAGCCATTTTTAAGGCATTTCGCGCATACATGAAATGAACACATTTTTCTCCAAAACTATAACAGATGCAAGCTTGTCCTGTTTGGTGGAGATGATATTTAATAAAATAAGTAGAAATCCACTAAAAGTTTTGTTTGGTTATCTTGCAATCCCGAGATAATCGTCTCCATGCTCCAAATCCATTTTAAAGCCATTTTTAAGGCATTTCGCGCATACATGAAATGAACACATTTTTCTCCAAAACTATAACAGATGCAAGCTTGTCCTGTTTGGTGGAGATGATATTTAATAAAATAAGTAGAAATCCACTAAAAGTTTTGTTTGGTTATCTTGCAATCCCGAGATAATCGTCTCCATGCTCCAAATCCATTTTAAAGCCATTTTTAAGGCATTTCGCGCATACATGAAATGAACACATTTTTCTCCAAAACTATAACAGATGCAAGCTTGTCCTGTTTGGTGGAGATGATATTTAATAAAATAAGTAGAAATCCACTAAAAGTTTTGTTTGGTTATCTTGCAATCCCGAGATAATCGTCTCCATGCTCCAAATCCATTTTAAAGCCATTTTTAAGGCATTTCGCGCATACATGAAATGAACACATTTTTCTCCAAAACTATAACAGATGCAAGCTTGTCCTGTTTGGTGGAGATGATATTTAATAAAATAAGTAGAAATCCACTAAAAGTTTTGTTTGGTTATCTTGCAATCCCGAGATAATCGTCTCCATGCTCCAAATCCATTTTAAAGCCATTTTTAAGGCATTTCGCGCATACATGAAATGAACACATTTTTCTCCAAAACTATAACAGATGCAAGCTTGTCCTGTTTGGTGGAGATGATATTTAATAAAATAAGTAGAAATCCACTAAAAGTTTTGTTTGGTTATCTTGCAATCCCGAGATAATCGTCTCCATGCTCCAAATCCATTTTAAAGCCATTTTTAAGGCATTTCGCGCATACATGAAATGAACACATTTTTCTCCAAAACTATAACAGATGCAAGCTTGTCCTGTTTGGTGGAGATGATATTTAATAAAATAAGTAGAAATCCACTAAAAGTTTTGTTTGGTTATATTGCAATCCCGAGATAATCGTCTCCATGCTCCAAATCCATTTTAAAGCCATTTTTAAGGCATTTCGCGCATACATGAAATGAACACATTTTTCTCCAAAACTATAACAGATGCAAGCTTGTCCTGTTTGGTGGAGATGATATTTAATAAAATAAGTAGAAATCCACTAAAAGTTTTGTTTGGTTATATTGCAATCCCGAGATAATCGTCTCCATGCTCCAAATCCATTTTAAAGCCATTTTTAAGGCATTTCGCGCATACATGAAATGAACACATTTTTCTCCAAAACTATAACAGATGCAAGCTTGTCCTGTTTGGTGGAGATGATATTTAATAAAATAAGTAGAAATCCACTAAAAGTTTTGTTTGGTTATCTTGCAATCCCGAGATAATCGTCTCCATGCTCCAAATCCATTTTAAAGCCATTTTTAAGGCATTTCGCGCATACATGAAATGAACACATTTTTCTCCAAAACTATAACAGATGCAAGCTTGTCCTGTTTGGTGGAGATGATATTTAATAAAATAAGTAGAAATCCACTAAAAGTTTTGTTTGGTTATATTGCAATCCCGAGATAATCGTCTCCATGCTCCAAATCCATTTAAAGCCATTTTTAAGGCATTTCGCGCATACATGAAATGAACACATTTTTCTCCAAAACTATAACAGATGCAAGCTTGTCCTGTTTGGTGGAGATGATATTTAATAAAATAAGTAGAAATCCACTAAAAGTTTTGTTTGGTTATCTTGCAATCCCGAGATAATCGTCTCCATGCTCCAAATCCATTTTAAAGCCATTTTTAAGGCATTTCGCGCATACATGAAATGAACACATTTTTCTCCAAAACTATAACAGATGCAAGCTTGTCCTGTTTGGTGGAGATGATATTTAATAAAATAAGTAGAAATCCACTAAAAGTTTTGTTTGGTTATCTTGCAATCCCGAGATAATCGTCTCCATGCTCCAAATCCATTTTAAAGCCATTTTTAAGGCATTTCGCGCATACATGAAATGAACACATTTTTCTCCAAAACTATAACAGATGCAAGCTTGTCCTGTTTGGTGGAGATGATATTTAATAAAATAAGTAGAAATCCACTAAAAGTTTTGTTTGGTTATCTTGCAATCCCGAGATAATCGTCTCCATGCTCCAAATCCATTTTAAAGCCATTTTTAAGGCATTTCGCGCATACATGAAATGAACACATTTTTCTCCAAAACTATAACAGATGCAAGCTTGTCCTGTTTGGTGGAGATGATATTTAATAAAATAAGTAGAAATCCACTAAAAGTTTTGTTTGGTTATATTGCAATCCCGAGATAATCGTCTCCATGCTCCAAATCCATTTTAAAGCCATTTTTAAGGCATTTCGCGCATACATGAAATGAACACATTTTTCTCCAAAACTATAACAGATGCAAGCTTGTCCTGTTTGGTGGAGATGATATTTAATAAAATAAGTAGAAATCCACTAAAAGTTTTGTTTGGTTATCTTGCAATCCCGAGATAATCGTCTCCATGCTCCAAATCCATTTTAAAGCCATTTTTAAGGCATTTCGCGCATACATGAAATGAACACATTTTTCTCCAAAACTATAACAGATGCAAGCTTGTCCTGTTTGGTGGAGATGATATTTAATAAAATAAGTAGAAATCCACTAAAAGTTTTGTTTGGTTATCTTGCAATCCCGAGATAATCGTCTCCATGCTCCAAATCCATTTTAAAGCCATTTTTAAGGCATTTCGCGCATACATGAAATGAACACATTTTTCTCCAAAACTATAACAGATGCAAGCTTGTCCTGTTTGGTGGAGATGATATTTAATAAAATAAGTAGAAATCCACTAAAAGTTTTGTTTGGTTATCTTGCAATCCCGAGATAATCGTCTCCATGCTCCAAATCCATTTTAAAGCCATTTTTAAGGCATTTCGCGCATACATGAAATGAACACATTTTTCTCCAAAACTATAACAGATGCAAGCTTGTCCTGTTTGGTGGAGATGATATTTAATAAAATAAGTAGAAATCCACTAAAAGTTTTGTTTGGTTATCTTGCAATCCCGAGATAATCGTCTCCATGCTCCAAATCCATTTTAAAGCCATTTTTAAGGCATTTCGCGCATACATGAAATGAACACATTTTTCTCCAAAACTATAACAGATGCAAGCTTGTCCTGTTTGGTGGAGATGATATTTAATAAAATAAGTAGAAATCCACTAAAAGTTTTGTTTGGTTATATTGCAATCCCGAGATAATCGTCTCCATGCTCCAAATCAATTTTAAAGCCATTTTTAAGGCATTTCGCGCATACATGAAATGAACACATTTTTCTCCAAAACTATAACAGATGCAAGCTTGTCCTGTTTGGTGGAGATGATATTTAATAAAATAAGTAGAAATCCACTAAAAGTTTTGTTTGGTTATCTTGCAATCCCGAGATAATCGTCTCCATGCTCCAAATCCATTTTAAAGCCATTTTTAAGGCATTTCGCGCATACATGAAATGAACACATTTTTCTCCAAAACTATAACAGATGCAAGCTTGTCCTGTTTGGTGGAGATGATATTTAATAAAATAAGTAGAAATCCACTAAAAGTTTTGTTTGGTTATCTTGCAATCCCGAGATAATCGTCTCCATGCTCCAAATCCATTTTAAAGCCATTTTTAAGGCATTTCGCGCATACATGAAATGAACACATTTTTCTCCAAAACTATAACAGATGCAAGCTTGTCCTGTTTGGTGGAGATGATATTTAATAAAATAAGTAGAAATCCATTAAAAGTTTTGTTTGGTTATCTTGCAATCCCGAGATAATCGTCTCCATGCTCCAAATCCATTTTAAAGCCATTTTTAAGGCATTTCGCGCATACATGAAATGAACACATTTTTCTCCAAAACTATAACAGATGCAAGCTTGTCCTGTTTGGTGGAGATGATATTTAATAAAATAAGTAGAAATCCACTAAAAGTTTTGTTTGGTTATCTTGCAATCCCGAGATAATCGTCTCCATGCTCCAAATCCATTTTAAAGCCATTTTTAAGGCATTTCGCGCATACATGAAATGAACACATTTTTCTCCAAAACTATAACAGATGCAAGCTTGTCCTGTTTGGTGGAGATGATATTTAATAAAATAAGTAGAAATCCACTAAAAGTTTTGTTTGGTTATCTTGCAATCCCGAGATAATCGTCTCCATGCTCCAAATCCATTTTAAAGCCATTTTTAAGGCATTTCGCGCATACATGAAATGAACACATTTTTCTCCAAAACTATAACAGATGCAAGCTTGTCCTGTTTGGTGGAGATGATATTTAATAAAATAAGTAGAAATCCACTAAAAGTTTTGTTTGGTTATATTGCAATCCCGAGATAATCGTCTCCATGCTCCAAATCCATTTTAAAGCCATTTTTAAGGCATTTCGCGCATACATGAAATGAACACATTTTTCTCCAAAACTATAACAGATGCAAGATTGTCCTGTTTGGTGGAGATGATATTTAATAAAATAAGTAGAAATCCACTAAAAGTTTTGTTTGGTTATCTTGCAATCCCGAGATAATCGTCTCCATGCTCCAAATCATTTTAAAGCCATTTTTAAGGCATTTCGCGCATACATGAAATGAACACATTTTTCTCCAAAACTATAACAGATGCAAGCTTGTCCTGTTTGGTGGAGATGATATTTAATAAAATAAGTAGAAATCCACTAAAAGTTTTGTTTGGTTATCTTGCAATCCCGAGATAATCGTCTCCATGCTCCAAATCCATTTTAAAGCCATTTTTAAGGCATTTCGCGCATACATGAAATGAACACATTTTTCTCCAAAACTATAACAGATGCAAGCTTGTCCTGTTTGGTGGAGATGATATTTAATAAAATAAGTAGAAATCCACTAAAAGTTTTGTTTGGTTATCTTGCAATCCCGAGATAATCGTCTCCATGCTCCAAATCCATTTTAAAGCCATTTTTAAGGCATTTCGCGCATACATGAAATGAACACATTTTTCTCCAAAACTATAACAGATGCAAGCTTGTCCTGTTTGGTGGAGATGATATTTAATAAAATAAGTAGAAATCCACTAAAAGTTTTGTTTGGTTATCTTGCAATCCCGAGATAATCGTCTCCATGCTCCAAATCCATTTTAAAGCCATTTTTAAGGCATTTCGCGCATACATGAAATGAACACATTTTTCTCCAAAACTATAACAGATGCAAGCTTGTCCTGTTTGGTGGAGATGATATTTAATAAAATAAGTAGAAATCCACTAAAAGTTTTGTTTGGTTATCTTGCAATCCCGAGATAATCGTCTCCATGCTCCAAATCCATTTTAAAGCCATTTTTAAGGCATTTCGCGCATACATGAAATGAACACATTTTTCTCCAAAACTATAACAGATGCAAGCTTGTCCTGTTTGGTGGAGATGATATTTAATAAAATAAGTAGAAATCCACTAAAAGTTTTGTTTGGTTATCTTGCAATCCCGAGATAATCGTCTCCATGCTCCAAATCCATTTTAAAGCCATTTTAAGGCATTTCGCGCATACATGAAATGAACACATTTTTCTCCAAAACTATAACAGATGCAAGCTTGTCCTGTTTGGTGGAGATGATATTTAATAAAATAAGTAGAAATCCACTAAAAGTTTTGTTTGGTTATCTTGCAATCCCGAGATAATCGTCTCCATGCTCCAAATCCATTTTAAAGCCATTTTTAAGGCATTTCGCGCATACATGAAATGAACACATTTTTCTCCAAAACTATAACAGATGCAAGCTTGTCCTGTTTGGTGGAGATGATATTTAATAAAATAAGTAGAAATCCACTAAAAGTTTTGTTTGGTTATCTTGCAATCCCGAGATAATCGTCTCCATGCTCCAAATCCATTTTAAAGCCATTTTTAAGGCATTTCGCGCATACATGAAATGAACACATTTTTCTCCAAAACTATAACAGATGCAAGCTTGTCCTGTTTGGTGGAGATGATATTTAATAAAATAAGTAGAAATCCACTAAAAGTTTTGTTTGGTTATCTTGCAATCCCGAGATAATCGTCTCCATGCTCCAAATCCATTTTAAAGCCATTTTTAAGGCATTTCGCGCATACATGAAATGAACACATTTTTCTCCAAAACTATAACAGATGCAAGCTTGTCCTGTTTGGTGGAGATGATATTTAATAAAATAAGTAGAAATCCACTAAAAGTTTTGTTTGGTTATCTTGCAATCCCGAGATAATCGTCTCCATGCTCCAAATCCATTTTAAAGCCATTTTTAAGGCATTTCGCGCATACATGAAATGAACACATTTTTCTCCAAAACTATAACAGATGCAAGCTTGTCCTGTTTGGTGGAGATGATATTTAACAAAATAAGTAGAAATCCACTAAAAGTTTTGTTTGGTTATATTGCAATCCCGAGATAATCGTCTCCATGCTCCAAATCCATTTTAAAGCCATTTTTAAGGCATTTCGCGCATACATGAAATGAACACATTTTTCTTCAAAACTATAACAGATGCAAGCTTGTCCTGTTTGGTGGAGATGATATTTAATAAAATAAGTAGAAATCCACTAAAAGTTTTGTTTGGTTATCTTGCAATCCCGAGATAATCGTCTCCATGCTCCAAATCCATTTTAAAGCCATTTTTAAGGCATTTCGCGCATACATGAAATGAACACATTTTTCTCCAAAACTATAACAGATGCAAGCTTGTCCTGTTTGGTGGAGATGATATTTAATAAAATAAGTAGAAATCCACTAAAAGTTTTGTTTGGTTATCTTGCAATCCCGAGATAATCGTCTCCATGCTCCAAATCCATTTTAAAGCCATTTTTAAGGCATTTCGCGCATACATGAAATGAACACATTTTTCTCCAAAACTATAACAGATGCAAGCTTGTCCTGTTTGGTGGAGATATTATTTAATAAAATAAGTAGAAATCCACTAAAAGTTTTGTTTGGTTATATTGCAATCCCGAGATAATCGTCTCCATGCTCCAAATCAATTTTAAAGCCATTTTTAAGGCATTTCGCGCATACATGAAATGAACACATTTTTCTCCAAAACTATAACAGATGCAAGCTTGTCCTGTTTGGTGGAGATGATATTTAATAAAATAAGTAGAAATCCACTAAAAGTTTTGTTTGGTTATCTTGCAATCCCGAGATAATCGTCTCCATGCTCCAAATCCATTTTAAAGCCATTTTTAAGGCATTTCGCGCATACATGAAATGAACACATTTTTCTCCAAAACTATAACAGATGCAAGCTTGTCCTGTTTGGTGGAGATGATATTTAATAAAATAAGTAGAAATCCACTAAAAGTTTTGTTTGGTTATCTTGCAATCCCGAGATAATCGTCTCCATGCTCCAAATCCATTTTAAAGCCATTTTTAAGGCATTTCGCGCATACATGAAATGAACACATTTTTCTCCAAAACTATAACAGATGCAAGCTTGTCCTGTTTGGTGGAGATGATATTTAATAAAATAAGTAGAAATCCATTAAAAGTTTTGTTGGTTATCTTGCAATCCCGAGATAATCGTCTCCATGCTCCAAATCCATTTTAAAGCCATTTTTAAGGCATTTCGCGCATTACATGAAATGAACACATTTTTCTCCAAAACTATAACAGATGCAAGCTTGTCCTGTTTGGTGGAGATGATATTTAATAAAATAAGTAGAAATCCACTAAAAGTTTTGTTTGGTTATCTTGCAATCCCGAGATAATCGTCTCCATGCTCCAAATCCATTTTAAAGCCATTTTTAAGGCATTTCGCGCATACATGAAATGAACACATTTTTCTCCAAAACTATAACAGATGCAAGCTTGTCCTGTTTGGTGGAGATGATATTTAATAAAATAAGTAGAAATCCACTAAAAGTTTTGTTTGGTTATCTTGC
>NW_027443654.1:0-38704 GCF_048569485.1 Anomaloglossus baeobatrachus | reverse complement strand
TGGGATGGGTGCGTCAACCATTGCCCAGGTGTATGAGAATGGTGTCCGACAACGACTTGAAAATAACATATATTTTAATAATGATAAAATAATGTATGGTGTAAAGGTAACACCATACTGCATAAAGTGAGCCGCCCTAAAATAGTTAAAAAATCATGTTCTAAGTACCATATTTTTCGTTTTATAAGACGCACCAGATTATAAGACGCACCCCAAATTTAAAGGAAAAAAAAGCTAAAAAAAATGTCCGTCTTATAATCCGGTGGTGTCTCACCGGAGTGTGGAGCGGCAGCGGTGGTGGAGTGGGGTCACAGGAGGCAGGGGCAGTGGTCAAGTAGGGCGGTGTGGCAGGTGTCCCGGATGCTCACTGCCTCCTGTGACCCCACTCCACCACCGCTGCAGCTCCACACTCTGGTGAGACACCCTCTGTCTCACCACACTGTGAGGTACGAACATCCAGAAACTGTCGGCGGTGCAGACTTCAAAGAAATGGTGCCTGTAGTCGGTGTGTGCGCAATTAGAGCAATTGGCTCAATGCTGAGCCGAGATCTCATCTGCGCACGTGCCACTTCTGGGCGCCATTTTCTTTAAGTTCACTAGTGGGAGATCAATCGGAGGTGGTGCGTGCGCAGATGAGATCTTGACCCGTTGGCGCTCAATGACGAGCCAAGATCTCATCTGAGCACGTGCCACTTCTAGGCACCATTTTCACTGATGGGAGATCAATGGGCAGGAGGCCGCGCATGCACAGATGAGATCTAGAGCCAAAAGTTCAATCTGCGCATGAGCCGATTTTGGGTGCCATTATTTGAAGCCTGCACCACAGACCTTTTCAGGATGGCCCCTGCGAGCACTAGCACCACCCACAACATTGCCTCTGCCTCCCGTGACCATTCTCCACCACCCCACAGTAAGCTACATTCGGATTATAAGCCGCACCCCTCATTTCCCTCACAAATTTTTGGGAGGGGAGGAAAAGTGTAACCCAAAAAATATGGTACTCATCTAAGCATTTTTTAAGCCATTGCCTGTGGAAAAAAGGAAAAAACCATTCGGAGATTTTTTTTTTTTTCTCAGATAGTGGGAATAAACCTTGTTTACCGAGGGGATTTTACATGGAACAGCTTTTCACCATTTTACTGTATGGGCTATTTATGTACTTGTGTAAGTGAATCATGTACCCCCTTAGTTGTCTGTTCTAAAGACTAAATAAAATGTATTTCTTTTAGTCCTTCCTAATAAGATCCAACATGTCCCTCTGTTTTTTTTTTTTTTGTTTTTTTACTCTAATTTCTACTTTGTGTAACTCCGGTGAATGCTTCCCGTGAAGCTAGTGACCAGAAGTGCATATTGTAGATGATACTGCATGATGACTTTGTAAAGTGGTAGTATTATGTCGCTGTCCTGCGTGTCCATGCCTCTTTTAATACATGACCAGATCCTGCTGGCCTTAGAAGCAGCTCATTGACATAGTATGGTGGTTTTTAGTCTGTGATCTCCAAGTATGCCCTGATCCTTCTCTAGAAGTGACTCTCCTAGTTTTACTCCTCTAGAACATATTCCTGCAGAACATTACACCGACCGGTGCATCTCAACTAGAATATCATCAAAAAGTTAATTTATTTTAATAATTCAATACAAAAAGGGAAACGCATATATTATATAGAGTTATTACACACAGAGTGATCTATTCCTATATACACTGTGTGCAGAATTATTAGGCAAATGAGTATTTTGATCACATGATACTTTTATACATGTCGTCCTACTCCAAGCTGTATATGCTGAGATCCAACTACCAATTAAGTAAATCGGGTGATGTGCATCTTTGTAATGAGGAGGGGTGCGGTGTAATGACACAACACCCTATATAAGGTGTGCTTAATTATTAGGCAACTTCCTTTCCTTTGGCAAAATGGGTCAGAAGAGAGATTTGACGGGCTCTGAAAAGTACAAAATTGTGAGCTGTCTTGCAGAGGGATGCAGCAGTCTTGCAATTGCCAAACTTTTGAAGCGTGATCACCCAACAATCAAACGTTTCATGGCAAATAGCCAACAGGGTCGCAAGAAGCGTGTTGGGCAAAAAAGGCACAAAATAACTGCCCATGAATTGAGGAAAATCGTGAAGCTGCCAAGATGCCATTTGCCACCAGTTTGGCCATATTTCAGAGCTGCAATGTTACTGGAGTATCAAAAAGCACATACTCAGGGACATGGCCAAGGTAAGGAAGGCTGAAAAACCACCACCTCTAAACAAGAAACATAAGATCAAACGTCAAGACTGGGCCAAGAAATATCTTAAGACTGATTTTTCAAAGGTTTTATGGACTGGTGAAATGAGAGTGACTCTTGATGGGCAGATGGATGGGTCAGAGGCTGGATCAGTAATAGGCAGAGAGCTCCACTCAGACTCAGGCACCAGCAAGGTGGTGGTGGAGTACTGGTATGGGCTGGTATCCTCAAAGATGAACTTGTGGGAAATTTTCGGGTTGAGGATGGAGTAAAGTTCAACTCCCAGACCTACTGCCAGTTTCTGGAAGACAACCTCTTCAAGCAGTGGTACAGGAAGAAGTCGGTATCGTTCAAGACAAACATGATTTTCATGCAGGACAATGCTCCCATCACATGCATCTAACTACTCCACAGCGTGGCTGGCCAGTAAAGGTCTAAAAGATGAAAAAATAATGACATGGCCCCTTTTGTTCTTCTGATCTGAACCCCATAGAGAACCTGTGGTCCCTCATAAAATGTAAGATCAACAGGGATGGAAAACAGTACACCTCTCGGAACAGTGTCTGGAGGCTGTGGTGGCCGCTGCACGCAATGTTGATGGTAAACAGATCAAGCAATGACAGAATCTATGGATGGTCGGCTGTTGCATGTCATCATAAAGAAAGGTGCTATATTGGGCACTCATTTTTTGGGGTTTTGTTTTTGCATGTCAGAAATGTTTATTTCTACATTTTGTGCAGTTATATTGGTTTACCTGGTGAAAATAAACAAGTGAGATGGGAATAGATTTGGTTTTTATTAAGTTGCCTAATAATTCTGCACAGTAATAGTTACCTGCACAAACAGATCCTCCTAAGATAGCCAAATCTAAAAAAAAAACCTACTCCAACTGCCAAAAATATTAAGCTTTGATATTTATGAGTCTTTTGGGTTGATTGAGAACCTAGTTGTTGATCAATAATAAAAAAAATCCTCTAAAATACAACTTGCCTAATAATTCTGCACACAGTGTATATATTATGTAGTCATTACACACAGAGGGATCTATTTCAGGTGTTTATTTCTGTTAATGTTGATGATTATGGCTTACAGCCAATGAAAACCCAAAAGTCATTATTTCAGAAAATTTAAATATTATATACAAGACCAACTGACAAAATGATGTTACACTCAGAAATGTTGGCGCTTACTGAAAAGTCTGTGCAGTAAATGCCTCAATACTTGGTCGCGGCTCCTTTTGCATGAATTCCTGCATCAATGCAGCAATGTGGCATGGAGGCGATCAGCCTGTGGTACTGCTGAGGTGTTATGGAAGCCCAGGTTGCTTTGATAGCCGCCTTCAGCTTGTCTGCATTGTTGGCTCTGCTGTCTCTCATGGATTCTCTATGGGATTTAGGTCAGGAGAGTTTGCTGGCCAATCGAGCACAGTGATACTCTGGTTAGTAAACCAGGTATTGGTACTTTCATCTGAAAACAACACCTTGGACACTGAGAACAGTCCAGTTCTTTTTCTCCTTGGCCCAGGTAAGACTCTTCTGGCGTTGTCTATTGGTCATGAGTGGCCTGACACAAGGAATGTGACACTTGTAGCCCATATCCTGGATACGTCTGTGTGTGGGGGCTCTTGAAGAACGGACTCCAGCAGCGTCCACTCCTTGTGAATCTCCACCAAATTTTTAAATGGCCTTTTCTTAACAATCCTTTTAAGACTGCGGTTATCCTGGTTGCTTGTGCACCTTTTTCTACCACACATTTTCCTTCCACTCAACTTTACATTAATATGCTTGGATACAGAACTCTGTGAACAGCCAGCTTCTTTAGCAATTAACATTTGTGGCTTACCCTCCTTGTGGAGTGTGTCAATGACTGCCTTCTGGACATCTGTCAAGTCAGCAGTCTTCCCCATGATTGTGTAGCCTACTGAACCAGACTAAAGGACTATTGTAAACGCTTAGGAATCCTTTGCAGGTGTTTTGTGGTAATTATTCTAATTTTCTGAGATAATGACCTTTGGGTTTTCATTGGCTGTAAGCCATCAACATTAACAGAAATAAACACGTGAAATAGATCCCTCTGTGTGTAATGACTCTATATAATATATATAAATAGATTCCTCTGTGTGTAATTACTATATAATATATATAAATAGATCCCTCTGTGTGTAATGACTCTATATAATATATAGAAATAGATCCCTCTGTGTGTAATGACTATATAATATAAATAGATCCCTCTGTGTGTAATGACTATATAATATAAATAGATCCCTCTGTGTGTAATGACTATATAATATAAATAGATCCCTCTGTGTGTAATGACTCTATATAATCTATAGGAAGAGATCCCTCTGTGTGTTTGACTATATAATATATAGGAATAAATCCCTCTGTGTGTAATGACTCCATATAATATATAGGAATAGATCCCTCTGTGTGTTTGACTATATAATATATAGGAATAAATCCCTCTGTGTGTAATGACTCCATATAATATATAGGAATAGATCCCTCTGTGTGTTTGACTATATAATATATAGGAATAAATCCCTCTGTGTGTAATGACTCCATATAATATATAGGAATAGATCCCTCTGTGTGTTTGACTATATAATATATAAGAATACAGTTAGGTCCAGAAATCTTTGGCCAGTGACACAATTTTGGCGAGTTGGGCTCTGCATGCCACCACATTGGATTTGAAATGAAACCTCTACAACAGAATTCAAGTGCAGATTGTAACGTTTAATTTGAAGGTTTGAACAAAAATATCTGATAGAAATTGTAGGAATTGTCACATTTCTTTACAAACACTCCACATTTTAGGAGGTCAAAAGTAATTGGACAAATAAACCAAACCCAAACAAAATATTTTTATTTTCAATATTTTGTTGCGAATCCTTTGGAGGCAATCACTGCCTTAAGTCTGGAACCCATGGACATCACCAAACGCTGGGTTTCCTCCTTCTTTTTTTTTTTAAACTCGTTTTATTGAAAGTTAAGTAAAACATTACATAAAAGAATAAATCAGCAAATTGTTCAGTGAGACAGTGTACATGTAAACTGGTTGGTCATCAGGATAATAAAGTAACAACAATCAAATCAGCGTCCATTATTTTCAGCATATCCAAAGAGCATCAAACATAGCAAAGGTGTTAGCTCGCGAGACACATCCAACTTAAGGCAAAAGAACCCATATCGTCAAGGAGAGTGCAACCCAAGCTTCGGGGAACTCGTGGTATCCCTCATATAGTGTATCACGAATCACATGTGTCTCCTTTCTGCCTACCAGGGCACTACTGGCTATTATTACGATAATACCGATTGTAGGTTATCAGCAAGAGAACCAGGAGATCCGCCAGTCAAGGGCGACCTCATCCATCTACCCCAGATTTTGTCAAATTTAGTTGAAGAGCCTCTTGACTTGTAAACAAATTGTTCTGACGGGATTATTGCATTTACCAATGCAATCCAAGAGGCTCTAGTTGGGGAATGAGTGCTCATCCAATTTAGTATAATGCCCTTCCGGGCCAGAAAAAGGACCTTCTTTATTAATAGATTCTCATCTTGGGACCAGGAGCGTACATCTACCACCCCAAATAGACACAGGACTGGGCACATAGCAACCGTTTTTTGAAATATGGCGGAAAGAGTCATTACAATCTAACTCCAATAGGAGAGAATGACTCGGCAATCCCATATCATGTGCCAGAAATCAGCACCGTCTCTCCCGCATCTCGGACAGCCCATCCCCACCGAATTATTCAGCTTTTTCATTTTGTTCAATCTCTGGGGAGTAATATAACTTTGGTGTATTATATATAATTGGATCAATCTATTGTTAACAGCAGGAGAGACCAATGTGTGGGATTCGACAATGTCGTCCCACACTACATCATCAATTTCAGGGATCCTGGCACTCCACCTCTCACGGACAGAAAGAGGATTATTCATGGCCTTGGCCCGAATGAGGGAGGAGTATAGTTTAGAAATAAGACCACCAGGGCCCTGTGATCTAATAATTCCAATGACTGGGAAGGAAGAGAATCTAACCCCACGACCAGAGAACTGAGCTCGAAAGGTGTGCCTAATCTGGAGATACTGAAACCCATGAGATTCCGGCAAGTCGAATTCTGTCCGCAGTTGTGCAAAGGGGCGGAGTTCACCATCCCGGACCAGTGATCCCAGGGAGATTATTCCGCGATTCCTCCATTCACCAAACCCCGGCAACCCACAAAAATGTGGAAGGTCCAAGTTATCCCATAAGGGTGTCTCAGTTGGTACATCATAAAATCCAAATACGGCTTTAGCCTCTTTCCAGATCCTGGCCCCCAATTTGTGTATCGGGAGGACACGACCCTCAGGGGACCTCCTGTGATCCGTCAGTAACGGCCACAGGAGATCCACACCTGTGAACTCTGCCAGGAGCCCCTCCGGAGAACCCCCAACTCGGGGAAGTGTCCATGGACCCAAATATTTCAATTGTCCGGCCAGATAGTAAATAAAAAGATCAGGAAGGGCCATACCCCCCATATCCTTGGGTCTTTGTAATTTGGCCAATTGGACCCTTGATCTGGACGAACCCCAGACAAAGGTAATCATTAGAGATTCCAGGGACCGGAAGAAAGAGCGAGGAATCTGCACGAATACATGCTGGGTAATATAGAGACACTTTGGTTGCACTATCATTTTAAGGAGGTTAATCCTTCCCGCCACTGACAGTGGGAGTTGGCTCCATCTATTAAATTTCTCCCCGAAGTACGCTAGTAAGGGGGCTATATTTCTCGCTATCATCTCCGCAGGGCTTCCCGCCAGTATAATTCCGAGATATTTGAAATGATCCACCACCGGAACCCTGCATATGTGGTCGTACACCAGATCCTCTCTGTTCCGAGACAGAAAGAGGAGGTACGATTTTGACCAGTTTATTGACAGACCTGAGAACTCCCCAAATCGATCAATCAATTGCACGGCTCTGGGAATGGAGGAATCCGGATCAGATGCAAACAGTAACAAATCGTCTGCGTACAAAGATAAACGTTCATCTCCCTTACTATGTCTCACCCCCCGGTAGACTGGGTCCGCCCGAATGCGCACCGCCAGCGGTTCCATGGCAAGAGCGAACAGGAGAGGGGATAGGGGACATCCCTGTCTGGTTCCCCTCCCCAAAGAGAAAGTTTCCGACACACCACCGCCCACCTGAATATTAGCAGACGGAGCTTTATATATGATCTCAATCCATCTGATAAATTCGTTGCCAAAACCAAATGCCCGCAGCACCTCCAGCAGGTATGGCCATTCTATAGAGTCGAAGGCTTTGGCTGCATCCAGGGAGACCAGAGCCCAATCCTCCTCTAACTTGGTGCCCATCTGTAAGACCACCTGCGCCCTCCTCAGATTATCCGAGGTACTCCTACCCGGGATGAATCCTGACTGATCCTCATGTACTATAGAGGAGACCACTTTTTTGAGTCTATTTGCTAGAATTTTGGTGAGAATTTTGTAATCGGAGTTCAACAAAGAGATCGGTCTGTACGAGCCACAATCCAATGGGTCCTTATCTGGTTTCAATAGCAGGATGATGGTTGCCTCATAGAAGGAATCAGGCAACCGTCCCCTGCTGAACGAGGCTTCAACCGTTTCCAGGAGGGCTGGGGCTAGCTCCCCCTGATATTTGTCAAAGATCTCAATCGGGAGTCCGTCTGGCCCAGACGCCTTACCCTTATTGAGGGTCTTCATCGCCTCCACCATCTCTTCCATACTAATGGGCTCATCCAAGGCCGATCTCTGATCCAAAGTCAACCTGGGAAACTCCAGATCTCGTAAGTACTCGGCAATCTCCTCCCTTGACACGGTCAGCCTGGACTCATACAGGTTCCTATAGAAGTCCAAAAATACCTCCAAAATACCATTGACGGAAGTAACTGTTCCTCCACGGGGGTCTCTAATCTTAAGGACAGCAGGTGAGCTATTGGATTGACGCACCAGGAACGCCAGTAAGCTACTGGATTGGTTCCCTTGCTCAAAATACCTCTGGCTCGTGAAGAATACATGTCTCTTAGCCTTGTCTTGCAAATACAAGAGATATTTCCTCCCAGCCTGAAGCCAATGAGATCTATTTTCCTCAGAAGGGTCTGAGGTGAATCTATGTTCAAGCACTCTATTTTGGGGGGTTTCCTCCTTCTTAATGCTTTGCCAGGCCTTTACAGCCGCAGCCTTCAGGTCTTGCTTGTTTGTGGGTCTTTCCGTCTTAAGTCTGGATTTGAGCAAGTGAAATGCATGCTCAATTGGGTTAAGATCTGGTGATTGACTTGGCCATTGCAGAATGTTCCACTTTTTTGCACTCATGAACTCCTGGGTAGCTTTGGCTGTATGCTTGGGGTCATTGTCCATCTGTACTATGAAGCGCCGTCCGATCAACTTTGCGGCATTTGGCTGAATCTGGGCTGAAAGTATATCCCGGTACACTTCAGAATTCATCCCGGTACACTTCAGCTGTTATGTCATCAATAAACACAAGTGACCCAGTGCCATTGAAAGCCATGCATGCCCATGCCATCACGTTGCCTCCACCATGTTTTACAGAGGATGAGGTGTGCCTTGGATCATGTGCCGTTCCCTTTCTTCTCCAAACTTTTTTCTTCCCATCATTCTGGTACAGGTTGATCTTTGTCTCATCTGTCCATAGAATACTTTTCCAGAACTGAGCTGGCTTCATGAGGTGTTTTTCAGCAAATTTAACTCTGGCCTGTCTATTTTTGGAATTGATGAATGGTTTGCATCTAGATGTGAACCCTTTGTATTTACTTTCATGGAGTCTTCTCTTTACTGTTGACTTAGAGACAGATACACCTACTTCACTGAGAGTGTTCTGGACTTCAGTTGATGTTGTGAACGGGTTCTTCTTCACCAAAGAAAGTATGCGGCGATCATCCACCACTGTTGTCATCCGTGGACGCCCAGGCCTTTTTGAGTTCCCAAGCTCACCAGTCAATTCCTTTTTTCTCAGAATGTACCCGACTGTTGATTTTGCTACTCCAAGCATGTCTGCTATCTCTCTGATGGATTTTTTCTTTTTTTCAGCCTCAGGATGTTCTGCTTCACCTCAATTGAGAGTTCCTTAGACCGCATGTTGTCTGGTCACAGCAACAGCTTCCAAATGCAAAACCACACACCTGTAATCAACCCCAGACCTTTTAACTACTTCATTGATTACAGGTTAACGAGGGAGACGCCTTCAGAGTTAATTGCAGCCCTTAGAGTCCCTTGTCCAATTACTTTTGGTCCCTTGAAAAAGAGGAGGCTATGCATTACAGAGCTATGATTCCTAAACCCTTTCTCCGATTTGGATGTGAAAACTCTCATATTGCAGCTGGGAGTGTGCACTTTCAGCCCATATTATATATAGAATTGTATTTCTGAACATGTTTTTGTAAACAGCTAAAATAACAAAACTTGTGTCACTGTCCAAATATTTCTGGACCTAACTGTAGATCCCTCTGTGTGTAATGACTCTATATAATATATAGGAATAGATCCCTCTGTGTGTAATGACTCTATATAATGTGTTTCACTTTTTGTAGTGAATTACTGCAATGAATTAACTTTTTGATGATATTCTAATTTATTGATATGCACTTGTAGATCCTTCTTTACATGTGACTCTTCTAGTTTGACTCCTCTAGAACATATTCCTGCAGATTCTTACGAAGAGATTCTCAGTCTTTAAAGAAGAGACCCTGAATCCAACGATGTATCATTTAGATGACGGGATGCAGCTATTGTGACACTGTGCGGTCCAGCTATCCTCTGTGAGGTCACATCCACTTATGGCTATCTATTTAATGTGATATGTTTTCATCCATTAATTGTATATATAGTGTACAGTGTTTCTTGTACTTTGCTTCCATCTACTTTCTGTATTGTCCCTGTAATTTCCCATAATGCCTGTCTCTCTTTTCCTCACATCCTTTCTATGTGGTGAGTACCATCTTGGCAGCACGTGCATCAGCAGTGAAGAGAAGATTCTCCTGTTACCTCTATCTTTCATCTTGAAACCCTCATGTGACGGGGTATGCGACAGGGCAGTCAGGGATGCCAGGCCAAGGAACAATCCAAGTTTTAATGAGGCAGGGAGCATAAAACGTCCAATATCCAAATGGTTCTTTAGAGTCCACAAGGAGTCCACACAAGGAAAACAGATCCGGGGCGCCACACAGCAATCCAATGCCAAGGAAAATGCAACAACAGTCCTTAGATGTGTTCCTTAAATCCGGTAGTGAGACTGGGACAACACAATCCCAAATAGCAGCTGCTCTTCAATGTCCCATAGTCCATACCCGGGCGGCAGGATCTGCCCTCAGCACAGATCCTCATCCTTCAGCCAGCAAAGCATCAACTAAACTCAAAAACATGTGGCTGATTCTTCCACCTCTCCTTAGATCCACCCACTAGTTGGGAAAGGGTTAACACACACTTTTTAGTATGTGACTTTATATGGAAAGGATTCCAGGAACTGCAGGCTTGTATTGGTTGAGTCCCATGCAGAGAAGAACAAAGACACAGTAGCCCACTAGATGTTGACCTAGGCCTGATTACATTAAAGTCCAGATACATAGGCCAGGGAGGGACACACTGGTACAACCCCTTCCCCCCTCAAGTGGTGTACGGACCAGTGACCTCAACAGGTCGCTTGTTAAGTGCACGTAAACATGGCGGACCTGACTCAGGGCCCCTCAAGTGGTGTACGGACTAGTGACCTCAGCAGGTCGCTTGTTAAGTGCACGTAAACATGGCGGACCTGACTCAGGGCTCCTCTTGCCTGGACAATCCATTTGCATTTTGGTGTTGGCTCCATCTTCTTTAGTGTATGGTGTAAGTGTAGAGTTGAAGGGTCGGGCTCCAGTTTGTATCCTCCTTGACTTAAACTCTGCTTCCTGCACTCACAAATCGGCATTGTAGATCTCCCACATCATTGCCTAGCAGAATATCTGCAGGCAGGCCACTCATCCCCCCAACCACACATTGCTTGACCCCCAAAGCCAAAGTCCAAATCTACAATTGCTTTTGGGATATTTCTCCTTTGTCCTCCAGCCAATTCAATGGTAAACCCTGGCACTGGCTGTATCACCTCTGGCCGAACCACTTGGGGATCAGCTATTGTGATAAATGGCCCAGAGTCACAAAACCCAAGAACTCTGTCCATCCAGTATAACCTCCTGTAAGTGCTTTCTTGGATGATAAGAAGAACTCGGGGCTGTGGCTCGCACCCCATATACACCTAGTGGTCGAACATGATTGTCTGAGTCATTAAGCAAGTCCACTTGAAGGAGTGACATCTCTTCCCTCATTGTACTTGGATGTAGATAGTTAACAGGTCGATTTGGTGCAGGGTCATTCCTTAGTTGACCAGCCGGGCAAGTGTCTTGTAGATGGCCAGGCTGCCCACATCGATAGCATCTGCGCTGCGTCTCACTCCTTCCAGTTTGCATTCTAGAGAAGTAGGTAGGAGATTGATATGGATGTGCAGGTGCTGGAGGTGGTTGTCGATTTTGGAGGATGCCTCCACTGGATAGATGGGCATGTGGCCTGCAGATGCCCACAGCTATAACATCTTCGCTCTTCTACTTTCTTTCCTTGTCGCATTCCAGAAAATGTGATAGGAGCAACTGGAGGCACATTCACACTGGTATCCACATGAGGTGGTGATCTAGGAGGTCGAGGGACCATTGGGCACTGAAGGACAAGGAACCTCTGGTGTTGGGGAGCTGGTCATTTTTTCTCCCTCCGCTAGCAGCTTCTTCCACTAAGGCTTGATAGTGAATACCTCATCAGCTAGAGCAGCAGCTTGTTCCACTGTCTATGGTCTCCTCTCACGCACCCATTCCCGGATCTCAGTAGGGCACTTGGCATAAAACTGTTCTTTTAGGATGACCTGGATGAACGTCTCCCAAGTTAAGGCCCCTCTCCCTCCAGCTAGCGATGGCATACTTGTTTCAGTCTGTGGGCATACATCTTCAAAGACACTTCCCCATCACAGGCTAACGTACGAAACTGAGTCCTATAAGTATCTGGGGTCATGGCATAATGTTCTAGAATGGTCTGTTTTATCTCCCCATACTCACAATTCCACTGAGGGTCCATAGCTCTATAGGCGTCGGCAGCTCCCCTCTCCAAGAGGCCCACCAGGTGTCTGACTCGCTCTCTTTCTGGGACTTCCATTATTCGGCACTGATGCTCAAAGTCCTGGAAGAAGCCCTCAATATTGCCTGCAGCTTCATTAAATGGCTTAAAGTCCTTGCGGGACACTCTGGAGAATTCCCGCATAGTGGGTGCTGTGGTTATAGTCTGTCTGGAGCCTCTAGCTGCTTTCACGGCAAGCTGCCTCTACAGCAATGCCCTCTCCTTAGCTCCACGAGTAGCGAATAGCCTCCCTTTTATCTTCTATGGTGGTCTCCTCTCCCAGCAGTGCCATCTCCTCCTCATACCACACAACCATTGACTTTTTTGGGTATTTACCTCCAGCTCCCGTCTTTCCTCCCCTTGCTGTGGAAATTTTTCCTCGGTGCCATCTTGCAGGCAAGCGTTTTCCAAAGCCTCAATTAGTTGCTCCTTGGAGAGTCCTTTGTAGCCAACTCCTAATTCACGGGCCTTTGTTTTGAGGTTCGACATAGTCCAGTTCCTGTATCCTGAGGTTCTGGTTTCAGACGTTGATGGGCCATTGTCCTCCATTCTTTCTGCTCTGATCCCGCAGCTGCCAACCAGTTTGTGACGGGGTATGCAACATAGCAGTCAGGGACGCCAGGCCAAGGAACAATCCAACACGTTTTAATGAGGCAGGGAGCATAAAACATCCAATATCCAAATGGTTCTTTAGAGTCCACAAGGAGTCCACACAAGGAAAACAGATCCGGGGCGTCACACAGAAATCCAATGCCAAGGAAAATGTAACAACAGTCCTTAGATGTGTTCCTTAATCCGGTAGACTGGGACAACACAATCCCAAATAGCAGCTGTTCTTCAATGTCCCATAGTCCATACCCGGGCGGCAGGATCTACCCTCAGCACAGATCCTCGTCCTTCAGCCAGCAAAGCATCAACTAAACTCAAAAACATGTGGCTGATTCTTCCACCTCTCCTTAGATCCTCCCACTAGATGGGAAAGGGGTAACACACACTTTTTAGTATGTGACTTTATATGGAAAGGATTCCAGGAACTGCAGGCTTGTATTGGTTGAGTGTCATGCAGAGAAGAACAAAGACACCGTCGCCCACTAGATGTTGACCTAGGCCTGATTACATTAAAGTCCAGACACATAGGCCAGGGAGGGACAAACTGTTACATCTCATCCTTCCCTTCATCATCTTCACTGATGTCCTACCTCATCACACCAAGGTACTGTGCAAAGATAAGTTGACGTTCATCCACTACATCATCCTTCCTGGATTTACTACATGCAGCCGGTCAGGCATCGGAGGAAGGATAGCGAGTAACTTACCTACCATTGCTTGCACAGAGATGAGTGCTCACATTCCTCAGACACACCTCGCTCATGTGCATCGGTGGCAGACTTTTTAGATTTAACCATCAAGCAGAGCTGAGTGGGCTGTCCCCACCCACACCAGGGTCTCACTAGAGATTGTATATTGACAGTGAGATGTCAATCAGAGGAGGGGGCATGTTGTCGTGTCATGGGTTTGACATTATCGTCTGAGTAATGAGAAGTCTTGCTGGTTAAACATACGTAACAAAAAATAGATTGGACCTTGACAAGTCAGGCATCCCTGAACTCTATGTGTAAACCCTTGCAGCATGCTGGCTTCAGTTAGCAAAAACCTGCTAACAGATTCTCATTAAGACCTTCACTACCGAGGATGTACCGGTACGTCCTAAATCATGAAAGGGTAATCACTGCTGGCTGCTATGGTGAGCCGGCAGTGATCCCTGATCTGAACAGCAGACATGAGTGGATTGTGGATCCACCTGCGCCTGTTAACCCCTTAAATTGCACTGTCAAAATGTGACTGCGCGATTTAAATGGCCACAGTGGGGAAAGGCGACCGATGATTGCCATGGTAGCGACGGGTCATGTGATGACTCCTGTCGCTATCATGATGTAGTTCCTGTTGTAGAAGGCAGAGCAGCGGATGTAACAGGAACACAGCATTTCTGCTGATCTGAGCTGTGCAGCTCTGATCAGCAGAAAGGAATCAGCAATCAGACCGCTGATCCTTATCCCTAGGGGGACTAGTAAAATAAAAATAAAAAAAAGTTGTGTCCCTGACTTTGATACGTGCTGAGTCTGCATGTTTCCCAGCAGACGATAGCTGAATTATTAAGCCATCTCAGCTTTTAACACTACCCTTTGCTGTGAACTTGTTAAATGCAACCGTCAATCTCTGACAGTATCATTCTTTTCGCACCGCCATCATTTTATATTTGAATACCGCTTCTGTCCTCCCTTTTGATGACAACACAGCAATCACTGAGCGCTACATGCTTTGACACTGATAATATTTTTTATTATAACCCACAAATAGAGCTGCTGTAACCAGGATCAGCTCTGCTATTCACTTGCGTTCATACAATGGGCTGCTTACCCCTGTAACTGGGGCTCTCGTGGAGGTTACAGTGGAAAAAAAATGAACAATAAAGGACAAAAAAAAGTCTTATATCAATATTATGATTTCTTTGGTGCCATATTTCTGAAGATAATAAATATTATTATTATTATTACTACAATAATATTATTTCTAAGTAATAAAATAGTGATACGGATTTGTTTTAAATCTTTAACCTTTTCAAGACCTTTGGCGTATATTTATGCCAAAGGTCGTGTCTCTGCCTTTGATGTGGGCTGACACGCTGAGCACGCACCTTTCCCTGCACATGACACCTGATCTGATCAGCCGTCATGTGCCACTAACAGCCATGGGTGGGTCAGAGATCTACCCGTAGCTGTTAACCAGTTAAATCCCGCTGTCATTTTCTGCTTCCATGTGCACTCTCATAACGTGATGGATTGTCAGGACAGCCAGGGGTCTGTTAATGAACCCTGTGTCAGTCATGACTATCTTCCTATGAACGCTAGCTGTGAGGCGATGTTCATAGGAGATGATTATTCCTGCTGTACATAGCAGTGCTGATGCAATGCTGGGTATAGGATGATCGCAGCTTCAATTCCCCAAACTATACATGTTTCTTATCTACGTACTTTCTACAGGTCAGTATAAACATAATGCCGGGTCAGTTTTACCATAGAGTGAACATGGTAAATAAAAGACCCCCAAAATAATTGTGGAATTGCACTATATGATAAAATGAATGGTTTCATTCAAGAGTAAAACTCGTCCCACAAAAAATAAGTCCTCATACGACTCTAAGAACAAAGGAGGGAAAATGAAAAGGCCATGAAGGGGTTAAGAATATTTAAACAGCACCATCATAGTCCGCAGCGCTTTACACACATCATCATCACTGTCCCCATTGGGGCTCACATTCCCTATCAGTATGTCTATGGAATGTGGAGGAAACTGGAGGAAATGCAGGCAAACACGGGGAGAACAAACAAACTCCTTATAGATGTCCCTGGTGGGATCGGAACCCAGGACCCAGCGCTGCAAAGCAACAATGCAACTGATTGATATATGTTGTACACACACGGCTCCGCTCTGTACACCTCGTACACACACGGCTCTGCTCCGTACACCTCGTACACACAAGTCTCTGCTCCGTACACCTCGTACACACACGGCTCCGCTCTGTACACCTCGTACACACACGGCTCCGCTCTGTACACCTCGTACACACACGGCTCTGCTCCGTACACCTCGTACACACACGGCTCTGCTCCGTACACACACGGCTCCGCTCTGTACACCTAGTACACACACGGCTCTGCTCCGTACACCTCGTACACACACGGCTCCGCTCCGTACACCTCGTACACACACGGCTCTGCTCCGTACACCTCGTACACACACGGCTCCGCTCCGTACACCTCGTACACACACGGCTCCGCTCCGTACACCTCGTACACACACGGCTCCGCTCCGTACACCTCGTACACACACGGCTCCGCTCCGTACACCTCGTACACACACGGCTCCGCTCCGTACACCTCGTACACACACGGCTCCGCTCCGTACACCTCGTACACACACGGCTCCGCTCCGTACACCTCGTACACACACGGCTCCGCTCTGTACACCTCGTACACACACGGCTCCGCTCCGTACACCTCGTACACACACGGCTCTGCTCCGTACACCTCGTACACACACGGCTCCGCTCCGTACACCTCGTACACACACGGCTCTGCTCCGTACACCTCGTACACACACGGCTCTGCTACATCCACACATAAACTTCCCCTCATCCAGCACCATGACAACCAGCACAGCAGAGCCCTGCATACACTGAGGAGCTGATCATGTGACCCCTGACTCCTCCCCTCCATGTGACATCATCACAGGTCCTGTAAGCACAGAGCAGCCATATATCTAGTGTGCGGCTCTGCAGGTGGAGGTAGGTGCAGGGTATTATATATCTAGTGTGCGGCTCTGCAGGTGGAGGTAGGTGCAGGGTATTATATATCTAGTGTGCGGCTCTGCAGGTGGAGGTAGGTGCAGGGTATTATATATCTAGTGTGCGGCTCTGCAGGTGGAGGTAGGTGCAGGGTATTATATATCTAGTGTGCGGCTCTGCAGGTGGAGGTAGGTGCAGGGTATTATATATCTAGTGTGCGGCTCTGCAGGTGGAGGTAGGTGCAGGGTATTATATATCTAGTGTGCGGCTCTGCAGGTGGAGGTAGGTGCAGGGTATTATATATCTAGTGTGCGGCTCTGCAGGTGGAGGTAGGTGCAGGGTATTATATATCTAGTGTGCGGCTCTGCAGGTGGAGGTAGGTGCAGGGTATTATATATCTAGTGTGCGGCTCTGCAGGTGGAGGTAGGTGCAGGGTATTATATATCTAGTGTGCGGCTCTGCAGGTGGAGGTAGGTGCAGGGTATTATATATCTAGTGTGCGGCTCTGCAGGTGGAGGTAGGTGCAGGGTATTATATATCTAGTGTGCGGCTCTGCAGGTGGAGGTAGGTGCAGGGTATTATATATCTAGTGTGCGGCTCTGCAGGTGGAGGTAGGTGCAGGGTATTATATATCTAGTGTGCGGCTCTGCAGGAGGAGGTAGGTGCAGGGTATTATATATCTAGTGTGCGGCTCTGCAGGTGGAGGTAGGTGCAGGGTATTATATATCTAGTGTGCGGCTCTGCAGGAGGAGGTAGGTGCAGGGTATTATATATCTAGTGTGCGGCTCTGCAGGTGGAGGTAGGTGCAGGGTATTATATATCTAGTGTGCGGCTCTGCAGGTGGAGGTAGGTGCAGGGTATTATATATCTAGTGTGCGGCTCTGCAGGTGGAGGTAGGTGCAGGGTATTATATATCTGTGTGCGGCTCTGCAGGTGGAGGTAGGTGCAGGGTTATTATATATCTGTGTGCGGCTCTGCAGGTGGAGGTAGGTGCAGGGTATTATATATCTGTGTGCGGCTCTGCAGGTGGAGGTAGGTGCAGGGTATTATATGTCTAGTGTGCGGCTCTGCAGGTGGAGGTAGGTGCAGGGTATTATATATCTAGTGTGCGGCTCTGCAGGTGGAGGTAGGTGCAGGGTATTATATATCTAGTGTGCGGCTCTGCAGGTGGAGGTAGGTGCAGGGTATTATATATCTAGTGTGCTCTGCAGGTGGAGGTAGGTGCAGGGTATTATATATCTAGTGTGCGGCTCTGCAGGTTGGAGGTAGGTGCAGGGTATTATATATCTAGTGTGCGGCTCTGCAGGTGGAGGTAGGTGCAGGGTATTATATATCTAGTGTGCGGCTCTGCAGGTGGAGGTAGGTGCAGGGTATTATATATCTAGTGTGCGGCTCTGCAGGTGGAGGTAGGTGCAGGGTATTATATATCTAGTGTGCGGCTCTGCAGGTGGAGGTAGGTGCAGGGTATTATATATCTAGTGTGCGGCTCTGCAGGTGGAGGTAGGTGCAGGGTATTATATATCTAGTGTGCGGCTCTGCAGGTGGAGGTAGGTGCAGGGTATTATATATCTAGTGTGCGGCTCTGCAGGTGGAGGTAGGTGCAGGGTATTATATATCTAGTGTGCGGCTCTGCAGGTGGAGGTAGGTGCAGGGTATTATATATCTAGTGTGCGGCTCTGCAGGTGGAGGTAGGTGCAGGGTATTATATATCTAGTGTGCGGCTCTGCAGGTGAGGTAGGTGCAGGGTATTATATATCTAGTGTGCGGCTCTGCAGGTGGAGGTAGGTGCAGGGTATTATATATCTAGTGTGCGGCTCTGCAGGTGGAGGTAGGTGCAGGGTATTATATATCTAGTGTGCGGCTCTGCAGGTGGAGGTAGGTGCAGGGTATTATATATCTAGTGTGCGGCTCTGCAGGTGGAGGTAGGTGCAGGGTATTATATATCTAGTGTGCGGCTCTGCAGGTGGAGGTAGGTGCAGGGTATTATATATCTAGTGTGCGGCTCTGCAGGTGGAGGTAGGTGCAGGGTATTATATATCTAGTGTGCGGCTCTGCAGGTGGAGGTAGGTGCAGGGTATTATATATCTAGTGTGCGGCTCTGCAGGTGGAGGTAGGTGCAGGGTATTATATATCTAGTGTGCGGCTCTGCAGGTGGAGGTAGGTGCAGGGTATTATATATCTAGTGTGCGGCTCTGCAGGTGGAGGTAGGTGCAGGGTATTATATATCTAGTGTGCGGCTCTGCAGGTGGAGGTAGGTGCAGGGTATTATATATCTAGTGTGCGGCTCTGCAGGTGGAGGTAGGTGCAGGGTATTATATATCTAGTGTGCGGCTCTGCAGGTGGAGGTAGGTGCAGGGTATTATATATCTAGTGTGCGGCTCTGCAGGTGGAGGTAGGTGCAGGGTATTATATATCTAGTGTGCGGCTCTGCAGGTGGAGGTAGGTGCAGGGTATTATATATCTAGTGTGCGGCTCTGCAGGTGGAGGTAGGTGCAGGGTATTATATATCTAGTGTGCGGCTCTGCAGGTGGAGGTAGGTGCAGGGTATTATATATCTAGTGTGCGGCTCTGCAGGTGGAGGTAGGTGCAGGGTATTATATATCTAGTGTGCGGCTCTGCAGGTGGAGGTAGGTGCAGGGTATTATATATCTAGTGTGCGGCTCTGCAGGTGGAGGTAGGTGCAGGGTATTATATATCTAGTGTGCGGCTCTGCAGGTGGAGGTAGGTGCAGGGTATTATATATCTAGTGTGCGGCTCTGCAGGTGGAGGTAGGTGCAGGGTATTATATATCTAGTGTGCGGCTCTGCAGGTGGAGGTAGGTGCAGGGTATTATATATCTAGTGTGCGGCTCTGCAGGTGGAGGTAGGGCAGGGTATTATATATCTAGTGTGCGGCTCTGCAGGTGGAGGTAGGTGCAGGGTATTATATATCTAGTGTGCGGCTCTGCAGGTGGAGGTAGGTGCAGGGTATTATATATCTAGTGTGCGGCTCTGCAGGTGGAGGTAGGTGCAGGGTATTATATATCTAGTGTGCGGCTCTGCAGGTGGAGGTAGGTGCAGGGTATTATATATCTAGTGTGCGGCTCTGCAGGTGGAGGTAGGTGCAGGGTATTATATATCTAGTGTGCGGCTCTGCAGGTGGAGGTAGGGTGCAGGGTATTATATATCTAGTGTGCGGCTCTGCAGGTGGAGGTAGGTGCAGGGTATTATATATCTAGTGTGCGGCTCTGCAGGTGGAGGTAGGTGCAGGGTATTATATATCTAGTGTGCGGCTCTGCAGGTGGAGGTAGGTGCAGGGTATTATATATCTAGTGTGCGGCTCTGCAGGTGGAGGTAGGTGCAGGGTATTATATATCTAGTGTGCGGCTCTGCAGGTGGAGGTAGGTGCAGGGTATTATATATCTAGTGTGCGGCTCTGCAGGTGGAGGTAGGTGCAGGGTATTATATATCTAGTGTGCGGCTCTGCAGGTGGAGGTAGGTGCAGGGTATTATATATCTAGTGTGCGGCTCTGCAGGTGGAGGTAGGTGCAGGGTATTATATATCTAGTGTGCGGCTCTGCAGGTGGAGGTAGGTGCAGGGTATTATATATCTAGTGTGCGGCTCTGCAGGTGGAGGTAGGTGCAGGGTATTATATATCTAGTGTGCGGCTCTGCAGGTGGAGGTAGGTGCAGGGTATTATATATCTAGTGTGCGGCTCTGCAGGTGGAGGTAGGTGCAGGGTATTATATATCTAGTGTGCGGCTCTGCAGGTGGAGGTAGGTGCAGGGTATTATATATCTAGTGTGCGTCTCTGCAGGTGGAGGTAGGTGCAGGGTATTATATATCTAGTGTGCGGCTCTGCAGGTGGAGGTAGGTGCAGGGTATTATATATCTAGTGTGCGTCTCTGCAGGTGGAGGTAGGTGCAGGGTATTATATATCTAGTGTGCGGCTCTGCAGGTGGAGGTAGGTGCAGGGTATTATATATCTAGTGTGCGGCTCTGCAGGTGGAGGTAGGTGCAGGGTATTATATATCTAGTGTGCGGCTCTGCAGGAGGAGGTAGGTGCAGGGTATTATATATCTAGTGTGCGGCTCTGCAGGTGGAGGTAGGTGCAGGGTATTATATATCTAGTGTGCGGCTCTGCAGGTGGAGGTAGGTGCAGGGTATTATATATCTAGTGTGCGGCTCTGCAGGTGGAGGTAGGTGCAGAGTATTATATATCTAGTGTGCGGCTCTGCAGGTGGAGGTAGGTGCAGGGTATTATATATCTAGTGTGCGGCTCTGCAGGTGGAGGTAGGTGCAGGGTATTATATATCTAGTGTGCGGCTCTGCAGGAGGAGGTAGGTGCAGGTTATTATATATCTAGTGTGCGGCTCTGCAGGTGGAGGTAGGTGCAGGGTATTATATATCTAGTGTGCGGCTCTGCAGGTGGAGGTAGGTGCAGGGTATTATATATCTAGTGTGCGGCTCTGCAGGTGGAGGTAGGTGCAGGGTATTATATATCTAGTGTGCGGCTCTGCAGGTGGAGGTAGGTGCAGGGTATTATATATCTAGTGTGCGTCTCTGCAGGTGGAGGTAGGTGCAGGGTATTATATATCTAGTGTGCGGCTCTGCAGGAGGAGGTAGGTGCAGGGTATTATATATCTAGTGTGCGGCTCTGCAGGTGGAGGTAGGTGCAGGGTATTATATATCTAGTGTGCGGCTCTGCAGGAAGAGGTAGGTGCAGGGTATTATATATCTAGTGTGCGGCTCTGCAGGTGGAGGTAGGTGCAGGGTATTATATATCTAGTGTGCGGCTCTGCAGGAGGAGGTAGGTGCAGGGTATTATATATCTAGTGTGCGGCTCTGCAGGTGGAGGTAGGTGCAGGTTATTATATATCTAGTGTGCGGCTCTGCAGGTGGAGGTAGGTGCAGGGTATTATATATCTAGTGTGCGGCTCTGCAGGTGGAGGTAGGTGCAGGGTATTATATATCTAGTGTGCGGCTCTGCAGGTGGAGGTAGGTGCAGGTTATTATATATCTAGTGTGCGGCTCTGCAGGTGGAGGTAGGTGCAGGGTATTATATATCTAGTGTGCGGCTCTGCAGGTGGAGGTAGGTGCAGGGTATTATATATCTAGTGTGCGTCTCTGCAGGTGGAGGTAGGTGCAGGGTATTATATATCTAGTGTGCGGCTCTGCAGGTGGAGGTAGGTGCAGGGTATTATATATCTAGTGTGCGGCTCTGCAGGTGGAGGTAGGTGCAGGGTATTATATATCTAGTGTGCGGCTCTGCAGGTGGAGGTGTGTGGAGATTCCCCATTACTGCAGCAGGCGGCATTAACCCCTTCAACTCTGAGACTTTCTTGGAGTTTTTCTCTCGCTGATTTCTATGAATCGTGGCCGGAAGTGAGGAAACACGTCTGCCCTCGGTCCTCGGCCCCTTTCTGCCCTCAGTCCTCGGCCCCTTTCTGCTCTCAGTCCTCGGCCCCTTTCTGCTCTCAGTCCTCGGCCCCTTTCTGCCCTCAGTCCTCGGCCCCTTTCTGCTCTCAGTCCTCGGCCCCTTTCTGCCCTCGGTCCTCGGCCCCTTTCTGCCCTCAGTCCTCGGCCCCTTTCTGCTCTCAGTCCTCGGCCCCTTTCTGCCCTCAGTCCTCGGCCCCTTTCTGCCCTCGGTCCTCGGCCCCTTTCTGCCCTCAGTCCTCGGCCCCTTTCTGCCCTCAGTCCTCGGCCCCTTTCCGCCCTCAGTCCTCAGCCCCTTTCTGCTCTCAGTCCTCGGCCCCTTTCTGCCCTCAGTCCTCGGCCCCTTTCTGCCCTCAGTCCTCGGCCCCTTTCTGCCCTCAGTCCTCGGCCCCTTTCTGCCCTCAGTCCTCGGCCACTTTCTGCTCTCGGTCCTCGGTCCCTTTCTACTCTCAGTCCTCGGCCCCTTTCTACTCTCAGTCCTCGGCCCCTTTCTGGCCCCACACAGTATAATGTTCCCCCAGAATATTCTCATTATATGTTTCCCCTTATTATCTCCAGTAATTGTATTATTACAGCGGATTCTCTATGATGTTACATCGTCATCTTCTCCCCATTCAGGTCAATACAATATCGGATCCTCTCAGTGGAGATCTTCTATAGAAGAGAATTCTCCTGATTGCCCCGTGAAGGATGGATATGGACAGGGACAAGACGGCGGAGAGGATATTACACCTCACCCTAGAGATCCTCTTCCGGCTTACTGGAGAGGTGAGAGATTCTGATGACGTCACATTACATCAGTCTTATCTATGGGAATAACAGATGGACAGAACTGGAGAGGTGAGGACTCTGGAAATGTCTGGAGTGAGATTTATTACTGTGTCTCTCCATAACCAGGATTACACAGTAGTGAAGAAGACCTCTAGTGAGTGCTGTCAGCCCCCTGTGTCTGAGGGATGGGGAAGACCCCTGAGCCCAATCACGGCGCCTCCACCTCACCCCCCGATACATGAGGACATCAATGACCAGAAGATCCTAGAACTCACCTACAAGATGATTGAGCTGCTGACTGGAGAGGTGACACTGCTGGGAATGCTGGGACATTATACAGTAACGCTATGAAGGGATCGGGGGTGACTGTATCATTGTATGTGTCAGGTTCCTATAAGGTGTCAGGACGTCACCGTCTATTTCTCCATGGAGGAGTGGGAGTATTTAGAAGGACACAAAGATATGTACAAGGACATCATGATGGAGGTTCCCCGGCCCCTCACATCACCAGGTAATAGACAGGACTAAATATACATGGCCTATAATTATCTGTATGTAAGGAATGAATTCAGTCCCTGTATGTGTCTCCTCCAGCTCTATCCAGTAAGAGGACAACACCAGAGAGATGTCCCCGTCCTCTTCTCCCACAGGACTGTAAACAAGAAGATCCCGATGTTCCTCAGGATGTGTTTCCTCCAGCTCTATCCAGTAAGAGATATCTACTCATGTACTTTCTGAAACCTCAGAATTCAAAGGATGTAAATAGATCATACCTAACAAAAAACCTTCCTAAAAACATACATTTATTGATAAATATTTAAAATATAAGACAATAATGGATTATTTATACACAAACAATACCAAAGGAAGACAAACTCACTAGTGCACAGATGAGGGAGGAGAGCTAATAAATGCCCTATGATAGGGACCCACTTATGTACACTACTTGACAGCGGAGGTCGGCACCCTATATAGTCGATATGGGGCCCCCACTCGTCGTCGACTCTCCCTTACCTCCCCTGGCTCACTCTTAACTAAATAAAGAAAAAAGTGCACGTGCCTATTAGTAAAGTGCTAAATAGTGCTCACACAACAGGGCGCAATAAATCAGGGGAGATACTTATCATTCTGATGTGCCAAAACTACGCCTCAACGCGTTTCCCCTTATGGTTCATCAGGAGGCCGATATAATCTCCATGCCATTGATAACTTGATATACTGATGCTTATCATCCGGCACATCAGAATGATAAGTAGCCCCCCTGATTTATTGTGCCCTGTTGTGTGAGCACTATTTAGCACTTTAGTAATAGGCACGTGCACTTTTTTCTTTATTTAGTTAAGGGCGAGTCAGGGGAGGTAAGGGAGAGTCAACGACGAATGGGTGCATCATATCGACTATATAAGGTGCCGACCTCCGCTGTCAGGTAGTGTACAGGAGGGGTCTCTATCATAGGGCATTTATTAGCTCTCCTTCCTCATCTGTGCACTAGTGAGTTTAGGGTGCTTTACATGCTGCAACATCGCTAGCGATATCGTTAGCGATGTGACACACCAGATCGCAGGTGCGATCTGCCGAGATCGCACATAGGTCGTTTATATAGCGCCGGTCACATGTGCGATCTGCCGTGTCACATCGCTAACGAGAGCGCTAGCGATGTCACAGCGTGTAAAGCACCCTTTTGTCTTCCTTTGGTATTGCTTGTGTATAAATAATCTATTATTGTCTTGTATTTTAAATATTTATCAATAAATGTATGTTTTTAGGAAGGTTTTTTGTTAGGTTAGTTAGTCATGTACTTTCTGCACTAATTTTGTGTTTACATTTTTAGACTTTCTGCTCTGGTTTTTTCAGTTGTATTTTCTTTGCTTCTGCTTCTTCTGCTGTTTGCTTCTAGTGCCTTCTCTATGTCATTATGAAGGGAACTCAAGACCTGCAGAGGGTTCATGAATACTCAGTCTCGCTAAAAATAAGCCCTAATTACAGTCAGGGCCAGCGTTGGGAGGAGTCAAACTGTGCAATTTCTCAGGAACTCCACTCTCTTAGGGTCCCCATCAGTTTTATTCTAAGGTTGATTGTTTAAGGACCTTTGATGACTTCAAAGTCATGTGACATGATGTAACCAAAGGTCTCTTAATTGCAGGAGTCTAAAAGAACTGAACAGAGGACAGGCTGGCATGCAGGACTGGTATTAGGGGAAAAGGAGAGCAAACTGGACAATTTCACAGGGCCCCATTCTCCTAGGGACCTTAGTGTTTATATTCCGATTGTAGCACTGCTTAACGTTTTTGACATCACGTCATGTGACCAAAGGTCTGTTAATTACAGAAGTCTAAAGCTGAAGAGGAGACAGGCTGGTGTGTGTGTGTGTCTGTGTGTTCACGCTAGTTTTAACCAGCTTTGCTAAAATGGGCAGAGCTTGGCTAGAAGAAGGGTGTGATGCCACCGTTTTGTCTAATTGATAACAAACTGTGGCGTTCCCTATGCCAGAAATCTCACTCCAGTCCGTGATGTCATTTTTCAGTGTATGGTCTGATGAATTGGAGCCCCAATGTTTATCTGTACAAACCACAAGACCCTGCTACCTGCTTTGGTTACAAAGCCTTAGGATAGGCTATCAACGTTACAGTCCCAGACAACACCATTAAATATACATCATCTGTCTCTAACAGAGGCGGCTCTTAGAATTTTCAACTTATCTGTCAACATAGTTACATAGTTACTTAGGTTGAAAAAAGACCTAGGTCCATCTAGTTCAACCTTCCTCCACCAGTTCTACATTTGGTCACTAAGTCATTTATAACCAACAATGTTTTGTGTACTGAGGAAATCATCCAGCCCTTTTTTAAAAGCTGTTATAGTATCTGCCATTACTACCTCTTGTGGTAGTGTATTCCACAGTCTGACCACTCTAACTGTAAAGAACCCTTTCCTATTTAGGTGTCGGAATCGCTTTTCTTCCACTCGCAGTGAGTACCCCCTGGTCCTTAGTACTGTCTTTGGAAGAAATAAGTCATGTGCCAGTCCTTTATATTGACCACACATGTATTTATACATATAAATGAGATCTCCTCTGAGACGTCTTTTTTCTAAGCTAAACATATCTAACTTTTTCAACCTGTCATCATATGGGAGGCCTTCCATTCCTTGTAATAGTCTAGTTGCCCGCCTTTGAACTGACTCTAACTTCTGAATGTTCTTTTTAAAATGTGGAGCCCAAAACTGGATCCCAGATTCCAGATGTGGCCTTACAAGTGATTTATAGAGGGGTAACAATACGTTGGGATCACGGGATCTAATCTCTCTTTTTATACACCCTAAAATCTTGTTTGCTTTAGCAGCTGCTGCTTGACATTGAGTGCTGCTGCTCAGCTTATTTGTAATGAGAATACCCAAGTCCTTCTCCTGTTCTGTAGTCCCGAGTTTACTTCCATTTAATGTATACGCAGCTATAGGATTACTCCGTCCTAGGTGCATTACTTTACATTTATCAACATTAAATCTCATTTGCCAAGTATCTGCCCATTCTGACATCTTATCCAGATCTTTTTGTAATATTGTACTATCCAGGTCAGTTTTTAATATCCTACATAGTTTGGTGTCATCGGCAAAGACTGACACTGTACTATCAATCCCATCCACAAGGTCATTAATAAAGAGAGTAAAAAGAATCGGTCCAAGCACAGATCCCTGCGGCACCCCACTGCTGACTATAGCCCATTTAGAGAATATACCATTTATGACTACCCTTTGTTTCCTATCTTTTAGCCAATTCCTTACCCAGTTGCATATTGTGTCCCCTAGTCCTTGTTTCTGGAGCTTTAGTATAAGGCTATTATGTGGTACAGTATCAAATGCCTTTGCAAAGTCCAAATAAATCACATCAGCTGCATTACCAATATCCAGGTTTGAACTTACCCCCTCATAGAACCCCAACAGGTTGGTTAGACACGACTTTTCTTTCATGAATCCATGCTGTTTGTCAGTTATCATATTATTTTCTGCAATATATTTTTGCATGTCATCCCTTAAAATGCCCTCAAAAACTTTGCATACTACTGATGTCAGGCTTACTGGACGGTAGTTGCCTGGATCTACCCTCTTACCTTTCTTAAATATCAGTACCACATCAGCAATCCTCCAATCCTGAGGCACCAACCCTGTTACAAGTGAGTCTAAAAAGATGAGATACAGCGGTCTGTCGATTACGGAGCTCAATTCCCTCAATATTCGTGGATGAATGCCATCTGGCCCTGGGGATTTGTCAATGTTTAATTTACTCAGACGTAGGCGTACTTCATCTTGTGTTAAATTAATTATATCGGGTGGTGGACTTTGATTTTTCACTTGTTGAATGATCCCTGGTACAGTCAGTTCCTTGGTGAATACAGATGAGAAATGCCTATTTAATATCTCAGTCTTTTGTTTGTCCTCTATAACTAACTTGTTATTATATTTTAAGGGGCCGATACTATCCTTTGTTTTCCTTTTGGCATTAATGTATTTATAAAAGATTTTGGGATTTATTTTAATGTAATTGGCGATTTTTGTTTCAGTAGCTAATTTTGCTTGTTTGATTTCTTTTTTACATTTCCTATTGATATCTTTATACTCCTGCAATGCTATTTCTGTATTCTCAGCCTTTAAGATTTTAAATGCCCTTTGTTTTTGTTTTATTATACTTTGTACAGTCTTATTTATCCATAGTGGTTTCTTTTTATTCCTGGACATTTTATTACCAGAGGGTATACGTTTTTTACAGGACTCTAGTAGTATATCCTTAAACTTACCCCATTTATGTTCGGTATCCCCAGTTACCATGACTTTGTCCCTATCTACACATTTAAGCTCTTCCCTTAGTTTGTTGAAATCAGCTTTCCTAAAATTCCAGGTTTTAGCATTCCCCCTTTGAAATGTTCTATTGAATATTATGTTGAAGCTTACCATATTATGATCGCTGGTGCCCAAGTGCTCCCGGACCTGTAGATCTGAAATTGTATCCGGTCTATTTGACAGGACCAGATCTAGCAAATTATCTCCCCTGGTCGGTTCACCTACCATCTGAGAGAGGAAATGGTCTTGAATGGTAGATAAGAACTTACAGCTTTTAGCAGAACCAGAAGATTCTATGTCCCACTGAATGTCTGGATAGTTGAAATCCCCCATAATAAGAACCCGATTATTATTATTAGCTGCCTTTTCAATTTGTTCCAGCATTTCACCCTCTATTTGTTCAGGTATGTTAGGAGGCTTATAGCAAACTCCAATTAGCATTTTTCCATTATTCCCCTCCCCATGTACATTTACCCATACTGACTCTACATTGTTGCTGTTCCCCTCAATGTCATCATACAACACAGGTTTTAGGTTAGATTTAATAAATATACACACCCCACCACCTTTTTGGCCTTTCCTGTCCTTCCTAAATGTACTATAACCCTGTATGTTTGTCACCCAGTCATGGCTTTCATCCAGCCAGGTTTCCGTAATGCCCACCACATCATAATCCATGGTTGACATAAGAGTCTCCAATTCATTCATTTTGTTTGCAAGACTTCTTGCATTTGCCAGTAGACATTTAATCCTATTAACACCTTTATTACTCCTAGCCTCCCTACATTCCTTGTATGTCCCATCCCCCCCTAATCCTACATTGACCCCTACCGTCTCCCTGTCTCTATCTGCTCTATCTATCCCCTTATTTGCTCCACTACCCTCCCTCCCCCCCGATCCTAGTTTAAAAGCTCCTCCATCCGTCTGACCATTTTCTCCCCCAGCACAGCTGCACCTTCCCCATTGAGGTGCAGCCCGTCCCTACCGTAGAGCCTGTAGCCGACTGAGAAGTCGGCCCATTTCTCCATGAACCCGAACCCTTCCTTCCTGCACCAATTTCTAAGCCACATATTTATCTCCCTAAGCTCCCGCTGTCTTTCTAGTGACGCTCGTGGCACCGGTAGTATTTCTGAAAACACCACCTTGGAGGTCCTGGACTTCAGCTTCTCTCCTAGTTCCCTGTAATCATTTTTAAGGACCTTCCACCTGCCTCTAACTTTGTCATTAGTACCAATGTGCACCATGACCGCTGGGTTTTCCCCAGCCCCACCCAGCAATCTGTCTATCCGATCCACAATATGCTGAACCCGAGCACCCGGCAGACAACACACTGTTCGGCATTCACGGTCTCGGCGACAGATGACCCTGTCTGTCCGCCTAATTATAGAGTCCCCTACCACCAACATCTGTGTGGGCTTTGCTGCACTCCTATTTCCCTCCTTCCTACAGCAGTTGTTTTCCTGGTTGCTAGGAGCAACATCCTGCTGTAGTGACCCTAGTCCAGGCCCTTCATTCCTAATATCAGCCAAACAGGCATATTTACTAGGTTGTGCCAGGTCAGGACTAGGCTCCCTGACACTTTTCCCCCTACCTCTTCTTCTAACTGTTACCCAGCTACCTACCTCTGGGTCCTGATCTTCCCCACTTCCACCCTCCTCCATATCACTGGCCCCAGCCAGAGAAAGCTCAGTGAGCTCTAAACTCCTCTCCAGGTTTGCAATGCCCCTTAGTGTTGCAAGCTGCTTATTTAGATCAATTACCTTGGCTTCCAAATACGCAACATGCTTGCATCGAGTGCAGATATAGTCACCCTCGAACGGCTGCTCAAGGCAACGTTTGACAGCGTCATCACAATGGAACTCACACATACCAACTCCTGTCGGTGATGATGTAACTAACTGAAGAGAAGACATGCTGGCATGCAGGACTGGCATTAGGGGAAAGGGAGAGCAAACTGGGCAATTTCACAGGGCTCCCATTCTGCTAGGGGCCCCAGTGTTTATATACAATTATAGGACTGCTTAAGGATTAGGGATGAGCGAATGTATTCGCTACTGTTCGGTATCCGACGGATAACAGGCTATTCGTACCATTCAGTATCCAACAAATAAAACTGCATCCGCTCCGATACTTTCAGCTTCATTTCTGACTTCCTGTCGTCTGTTCTCCAGCCAATGAAGACATGTCCAGGTCGAGAGAGAGAGAGATTTCCAACCTTCTACAGGCTGTGCCCATACTGGTGCTGCCTTTTCCCCAGTCACCACAGCTTGCCGTTAGGTCCAAAATGAAATTATTCTGGTTTTCCATAGACTTACTTTGGGCATCGAATATTCACGAATAGTTGAATAGTGGTAACATATTCGCCGGATATTCGGCGAAGCGAATATTAGGGTATTCAATCAACCCTATTAAGGACCTTTTTGACATTGTCATGTGACCAAAGGTCTCAATTGAAAGAATCTAAAGCTGAAGAGGAGATAGGCTGGTGTGTGTGTGTGTGTGTGTGTGTGTGTGTGTGTGTGTTTGTTTGTTTGTTCACGCCAATTTTAACCAGATTTGCCAAAATGGGCAGAGCTTAGCCAGAGCAAGGGTGTGATGCCACCGCTTCTCTAATTCTTAACAAACTGTGTTGTTCCCCATGCCAGAAATCTCACTCCAGTCCCTGATGTCATTTTTCAGTGTACATCGCCGGTCTTGATGAATTGAGCGCAAATGTTTATCTGCACAGACCACAAGACCCTGCTACCTGCTTTGGTTGCAAAGCCTAAGGATAGGCCATCAACGTCATAGTCCTGGACATCCCCGTGACTCCGGAATGTCTGACTAAAGGCCTTGACCTCCACCCAACATCCCCCCTACCCCTCCAGGGTTCTTATCTAAAATAAACACAAACACTGCGTGACATTGGATATAAAGGCCACAGCAGCCCCATTTATTATTAACAAAACATAAACCATGTAACAATACAATTCTTCATTGAAGAACCCCCGAAAAAGGAGGGGGGGGGTACCTGAAGGTTAACCAAAATGTTCTTGCAACATCAGCCCACCTCCTGACCCTCAGCCGCAACACACCGACTCGAGAGCCCAAGCCGGATGTTGCCCACACCATGTCCTGCTGAGACTCAACCCAGCAAGGACCCGTTTACCAAACAATTGCACCGCTAGAGGTAACCCGCTCCGGCACTGGGTTCCGTCCTCTCCTCTGTGCAAACCCCCACCTTCAGACACCCCCCTCCTTTCCGCCGCTGCGACAAATACGATCTTCCTCCTCTTCCTCGTCGATGTCGAATCCAAAATCAGGGCGGGCGGGCGGGAACGATTCCAGTCACCGTCCAGGTAGGAATGGCCCACCCCCCTCTGACCTGCCCTATATACGACCCCCTATAGCACCACCCCCTGACCAATCACACTGACCCCTGATCCTAACTGATCCTTAGCACCACCCCCAGATTTCGCGCTCAAACTGACTTTCTCCATTAACCCCTTATTAACCCTATGGCCTGGCATCCCTCCTAGTCATGTAGCCCTCCCTTGAGCCCCTTTGGGGCAGCAGTCCGGGCTCTTCCTTGACTCCGGAATGTCTGACTAAAGGCCTTGACCTCCACCCAACATCCCCCCTACCCCCCCAGGGTTCTTATCTAAAATAAACACAAACACTGCGTGACATTGGATATAAAGGCCACAGCAGCCCCATTTATTATTAACAAAACATAAACCATGTAACAATACAATTCTTCATTGAAGAACCCCCGAAAAAGGAGGGGGGGGTACCTGAAGGTTAACCAAAATGTTCTTGCAACATCAGCCCACCTCCTGACCCTCAGCCGCAACACACCGACTCGAGAGCCCAAGCCGGATGTTGCCCACACCATGTCCTGCTGAGACTCAACCCAGCAAGGACCCGTTTACCAAACAATTGCACCGCTAGAGGTAACCCGCTCCGGCACTGGGTTCCGTCCTCTCCTCTGTGCAAACCCCCACCTTCAGACACCCCCCTCCTTTCCGCCACCGCGAGTGCGCATGACCCCTTGTGCGCGCGAGTCCTCCCACAGCAACAAAGCCTTCTCGACCCCCTCCATGAGCCCTAAGGCCCAAATATCATTCCCCACCGAATTTAAATGGACCCCGTCCCGCCGCAACAAGTCGGCGGATGCCGCTTCCAACTCCGGGTGCCGAACAGAGACACCCCCGACTCGGGAAATAAAACGCCCAATCTCACGATTCACTTTGCTTCGTGCTCTGTTAACCGCCTCCACCGACCTGGCGTGCCGCCATGCCCGCCGCGCAACAATATCAGACCAGACGATTACTAGACCCGGGTGGGAGGACAGGAGCCGCAGGCAATCACACTTTATATCTTGTATCAGGTCCCTGGAAGCCCGGAGACCCAGGTCATTCCCACCCGCGTGTAGTACTACCACGTCCGGTGTTCTATCCAACTGTGAATGGTGACGCCAGGTAGGCAACACCTCGCTCCACAGCATACCCCTGACGCCAATCCACCGCACTGTCGCCTTTTCCCTGGGGACCCCCAACTGACGGCCATCCGGACGTATTCCCGCACGAAACGCCCCCCAATACACGTACGAGTGGCCGAGCACCCACACCAATAATGGTAATCCTACAAAACAAAAGGTGACAACATGGGGGAGGGGGGGGTGGGGGGGGGGGGACACACGTGGAAGAAAAAAGGGGGCAATGAGTACCAAACAAATACCGCCCCCGACCCCCCCCCCCCCCCCTCCAATATCTCACAACAAGGTTGGCCGGACGTAAGATCTAAACCTGGCCGAGTCCCAGCGTCCAATCTTGCGGAGAGCCTGCGCACCCAGGCCCCAACGAGCCGCCTGAGTCGCAGCCCCAATCCTAAAGGAATGCGACGCGAACTCAGCCTCGTTGAGACCGCAACACTGCAGGCACCTCCGAAAGATACAGACGAATTGGTAACTGGACAAGGCTGACCCGTCCTGGTGGGACAAGAGGGACCCCGGGCGGGTTCCCCTCACCTCTAAAAATGCCGACAGCCGTTTAACGGGGCACTCCGCTAAACCAGGTACACCCCACAGTTCCACCACACGACCTCTACCCAGCTGGTCCGTCTTTGACCGTCTCAAGCAACACCGCACCGTATCCATACCACATGCCACGTCCTCCAACAACAAACCTCCGTAACTCCTAGTGTTCCTGCTCACCAATTCACTAATTCTGAACGCCCCAAAGAAGGCCAAAACAAAAGCGGTCCCAAACAAAAGGCATTCATACTCTGAGAAACACACACGGGCAAGCCCAGCAGTTCAAAAGACACCGGGCGCCGAAGGTCTCGGCGCGCCCCCGTCCTACGGTAACCCTTCAACGCCTGGGGAACCCAGAAATCCTTAGTGACACCCTTCCAGCCCAATAACCTGAAAAAGAAAGCAATGCCAGCCAACCTGCCCGCAACCGCCGACCATGAAAGGCCCTCTTCCTTTGCCCTGCCCATCATGAACAAAACCAAATAAACTCTGTCACCTTCGGGTACATCACCTCCCACCTCCTCCACCAATTCGAGCCAACGGTCCCACGCTGCATTAGAGCTGCGCCACGTGCTGGGTGCCACCGAATGCTTGATCAATTCCCAGGCCGGCTGCAAACCAGGTCCCACAACCAGACGGGCCACGCGGTCTCCTGCTGCTCCGCGTCCGGCGCCAGCATTCGAAAACGGTCCCACTGGAAGCGAGATAAAGCATCAGCCACGGAATTCAGCACCCCCGGCACATGTACAGCGCAGACCCACAAGTTCAACTCCAAACATTTCAACACCAAATGACGCAAGAGATCCACCACCGGGGGGAATCAGCTGTCAACTTGTTAACACACTGAACAACCCCCAGGTTGTCACACATGAAACGCACCTTTCTGTCTTTCAAATCCTGTCCCCAAACCTCTATGGCCACGACAATAGGAAAAAGTTCCAACAAGGCCAAATTCCTAGTCATACCGGAAACCCGCCACGAATCAGGCCACCTGCCGGCACACCATCTCCCCCCAAAATATGCCCCAAAACCGCTGGACCCTGCCGCATCCGTATAAAGGACCAACTCCTCATTGGACACCACCTCACGAAGCCACAATGACCGTCCATTATACAGCTGCAAAAAACGGGACCACACTCTCAGGTCCGCCTTGTGCTCCACCTTCAAACGCACAAAATGCAAAGGGTGCAACACACCGGTAGTGGCTTGAGCCAAGCGACGGGAAAAAACTCTTCCCATCGGCAAAATCCTACACGCAAAATTCAACTTTCCCAACAGGGACTGCAAATCCCGCAAACGAATCTTCTTAGCCTCAATGGCCCCTTGAACGCAACGCCTCAAATCCACCAGCTTGTCCTCCGGCAAGCGGCACTCCATGGCAACTGTATCTAACTCGATACCCAGGAATTTCAGAACAGTAACCGGACCCTCCGTTTTTTCAGGCGCCAACGGAACGCCAAAGCGGCGAGCAACCTGCTCCACTGTCCGAAGCAAAAGGGAACACTGCGAGGATCCAGCAGGTCCCATGCACAAAAAGTCGTCCAAGTAATGCAAAACTGAATCTAGGCCCGCCTCCTCCTTAATTACCCACTCCAAAAAACAGCTAAACTTCTCAAAATAGGAACATGAAATTGAGCAACCCATAGGCAAACAACAATCCACATAAAACTTGTCCTCCCACCAACACCCCAACAGGTGAAAACTGTCCAGGTGCACCGGTAACAGACGGAAGGCGGCCTCCACATCCGTTTTTGCCAAAAGCGAGCCACGACCCAGCTTCCTCAGCCATTCCACCGCCTTATCAAAACGCACATACGATACCGAAACCAGTTCCGGATCAATACCGTCGTTCACCGACCTGCCAGTAGGATATGACAAATGGTGAATCAACCGAAACTTGTTAGGTTCCTTTTTTGGGACCAACCCCAACGGGGACACCACCAAGTCGGGCAATGGAGGGGCATCAAAAGGCCCCGCCATCCGTCCTAGTTCCACCTCCTTCTGTAACTTATCTGCAACAATCTCACCATGTAGGCGGGTCGACTGTAAATTTTTTAAACGAATCTCTCCCGTCTTAACAACTGACGGTATCTTGAAACCAAAACTAAAACCTTCACTCAACAATTCCGCCGACACCCGATCCGGGTATCTACTTAGAAACGGCGCCATCCGATCTACCCTCAGGGTCCTCCCTTTTTGACGAAGGCTCTGCGGCCTTCCCTTTTCCCTTCCGGTAGCACTTGAGATAACTGTGGGCGCCACCACAGCCCGAACACTCGTGCTTGAATCGGCAGGAGGAACCAAATCGGCATTCCTTTTCATTGAACTGCCAGCAAACGCCCTTTTTGGGCCCCGGCGAGGTGCCAAATGATCCCCCGCCGGTACCCCCTGGAAAGGACTGCGATGCCGACTTAGGCGCGGCCATCAGTCGCATCCATAGACTGATTTCTTTGTGGTCCCACCGTAAACTGGGTCTGACCGCTTTCCTCTGGCGAAACTGCTCATCATACCGTAGCCAAGCAGTCCCCCCATAGGTCCTGTACGCCTCACAAATGGAATCCAGATAACAAAAAAGCGCCGAACAGTTATCCGGAGCCTTTTCCCCCACCACACTGGCCAGTATCACAAAGGCCTGCAACCAATTCTGAAAAGTGCGAGGAATAAGGTGATAACGCCGCCGTTCTTCCTCGTCCTTTTTGCTCTCGTCCGGTTTAACCCGATCCAGGTTAAACTTTTCCAACGGAAGCAATGAGAATATTTCAACATATTCATCCTTCCATATTTTTTCCCTGGTCTCCTGCTTCAGATGCGCCCCCAACGGCCCATCAAAGCAGACATACACTTCCCCTCTCGCTTTGTCATCTAAGCAAACGATATCCACTGCAGCCGCAGCTGCGGCAGCGGGAGCCGCAGCTGCGGCAGCGGGAGCCGCAGCCGCGGGAGCCGCCACCACCGGCTCAGTAACCACACTGCCACTGGCAACCCCTCCAGCCGCAGGAGCCACAACCTCCTGCCCCGTCGCTCCCTGCCACACCATGCTAGGGCCCCCCACCGGGGCAAACAAACCCCTGACCAACCTCAACAACTCGGATGCCACACTGCCGTCACCCGGCACTGCATTCATGACCTGCCCACCACTCGGGCCACCAAGCAAACCACCCGTACCACCTACCACATTCAAACCCTGCACGCCATCCATACCACCAGACTCACCATCCATGGCCAAACCAGGTGTACGAGAAATAGGAAAAACTGTGGTCTTACCAGGCTGACTCCGAGAAGATCCCGAAACAGCCGTCACATGTCCTCCGCGTCGCACTCCAGCCGAATCCCTGTCATCAACGATATGGTCCCTGATGCCGTCCTCCGCGACGTCCTCCTCCAAGATGGCATCATCCTCCTCACTGGACCCAGGTCCAGGGAGCCCGCCGTCCGGCAGACTCGACCTTAGACCCCGTCCGCCCGCAGAACCACTTGTCCTCAGCGCCGTCCGCGACGATCCAGATGCTGGCGCCTCCGTGTAAACTCTGCCTGGGGCATGCCGGCCGGCATCCCCGCGCGCTCCAGCGGACCCCGACGCCGTCCTGTCGCTGTCCATCCTCTGCGTCGAAAGGCCGGGCCCCGCTGATCCGGGCCGTCTCCTTGCATAATCCCCCGCCGGCAATGGGACCCTATGCTCCTGCATAGGCCCCGCTCGTGTTTCCGCCCGTGCTGCCGGTGCCACTGCGGCCTCATCCATGGCCTGTGACCCCTCTGGCCCACTGGACCCAGCTGGCCCCCACGACCCCGCTGGACCACACGACCCAGCTGGCCCCCGCGACCCCGCTGGCACACGCGACCCCCCCCCTGACACACTCGACCCTGCCGGCCCACGTGACCGCGGTGGGTCAGGTGACCTCGCCGGGTCAGGCAAGCCTGCCGGATCACGAGAGCGCGCCGGGCCAGGTGAGTACGAGGGGTCACGTGACCGTGCCGGGTCGGGTGACCTCGCCGGCCCCCGTGACCGCGCCGGCCCACGTGACCGCGCCGACCCACGTGACCGCGCCGACCCACGTGACCGCGCCGACCCACGCGACCGCGGCGGGTCAGGTGAGCGCGGCGGGTCAGGTGAGCGCGCCGGGTCAGGTGAGCCCGCCGGGTCACAAGGGCACGCCGGGCCAGGTGAGCGCGGCCGGTCACGTGACCGCGCCGGGTCAGGTGACCGCGCCAGGTCAGGTGACCGCGCCGGGTCACGCGGCCGCGACGCGCGCGTCACCACAGTGCGCCGCGAACCGGAAGAGGAGGGGAGGCCGGCCATGTCACTCACCGCCCCGCTGCCTTGGTGCCCGACTTCCGGCCGGGGCCTCGCGACGTCCCGGATCCACCGCCGCACGTCCACTTGGGCTCCGTCTCCGCTGCCGGCTCCTCGGCGTCATCTCAGGGCTGAGGCGCTCCGGAGGCCGCGTCCTTCGCTGCTGCTTCGGAGGCAGGGGGGTCCCATCTTCAGCGCCGTCACCGGTCCACCGCTGCAGCTGCTCATCCATCCACCGCTGTCCACGCTGCTCCGCCATCCTCTTCATCTGTGCCATGAAGTCTTCCATCTTCAGGATCCAGACACAACGATTCCAGTCACCGTCCAGGTAGGAATGGCCCACCCCCCTCTGACCTGCCCTATATACGACCCCCTATAGCACCACCCCCTGACCAATCACACTGACCCCTGATCCTAACTGACCCTTAGCACCACCCCCAGATTTCGCGCTCAAACTGACTTTCTCCATTAACCCCTTATTAACCCTATGGCCTGGCATCCCTCCTAGTCATGTAGCCCTCCCTTGAGCCCCTTTGGGGCAGCAGTCCGGGCTCTTCCTTTAAATTTCCAGCATCTGACTTTAACTATTATATTTTTGTTTTGGAAAAAAACCACCTTTTAAATTGTCTATGTTGTGGATCAATGTCACGGAGATGTTTGCAGGTTATTCAACTGTCAAGGTGGTTTAAGGATCTGTGGAAACTAGCAGTGCGAGCAGTGCAGGGAGACACAGGCATCGAACCACAGACTTAGAGAAACCAAGGGAAAAAAATGGTGAAAACATACCCTGCTGTAACTAAATAAAAGCATAATGCATATAAACATAGGGTACTTAGTAAACACTGTTTTTTGATCAAAAAAAGCATAAAGCTATCCCACCAACGCCAAGGTGTACCCAGTTGGGATAGTACCTACACTCTCTAATATTAAAACCTTTCCATGGGTCTAAAATAGGCCTCAATATGGCTCAGGGCTGAGAGTGACTGGGTCCCAACAGGACACACAGTCAGGGGATGCACAGAATGAAATGCCCAGCTCACTGAGAAGGGGGCCACACCCTATTTGTACTGAATACAAAAAAACTACATAAAAACAAAAAAGTGAGCTGGAGTATGAGATGATACACATGGAGCTTGTGAGCTCATGTTCACACTGGCCATAAGACAAAGAGAAACCAAGGAAAAAAAATGGTGAAAACATACCCTGCTGTAACTAAATAAAAGCATAGTGCATATAAACATAGGGTACTTAGTAAACACTGTTTTTTGATCAAAAAAAGCATAAAGCTATCCCACCAACGCCAAGGTGTACCCAGTTGGGATAGTACCTACACTCTCTAATATTAAAACCTTTCCATGGGTCTAAAATAGGCCTCAATATGGCTAAGGGCTGAGAGTGACTGGGTCCCAACAGGACACACAGTCAGGGGATGCACAGAATGAAATGCCCAGCTCACTGAGAAGGGGGCCACACCCTATTTGTACTGAATACAAAAAAACTACATAAAAACAAAAAAGTGAGCTGGAGTATGAGATGATACACATGGAGCTTGTGAGCTCATGTTCACACTGGCCATAAGACAAAGAGAAACCAAGGAAAAAAAATGGTGAAAACATACCCTGCTG
>NW_027443653.1:0-38717 GCF_048569485.1 Anomaloglossus baeobatrachus | reverse complement strand
AGTAGGTTGCAAACATTCATCACCCATGACTGTCCCCAATTGAGCTCAGAAGCTCAATGTCTATCATGACCTCTCTTTTAGAATGTCCAAGAGCAAGCAAACTATTCCTCCAGGAGAGGGCGCCAACAGACTACTAAAGAGATCATCATTACTCAAAGAAAACCCCAAAAACCAATGCATGATAGGAATAAACAGGTAACTTTCTTTGGAGTGGAAGCGGAGAGATCGCACCAGATGCCAATTCTAGATGTTATCACACCTGTGGTCACTGCAGCAGCAGGTGAATCCACTTTGTCCAAAAGGGATCTATTCCATTCAATTGCAAATGATCTAGATAAGACAGAGAACTGCAGCACGGGGACATAGCCGAGTTGGTCAGGTTGAGTGGTGATGAGTTTGCTATTTGGATGAATAAAGAAAGTCAAAAGTGTGAAAGATAAAAAACAAAAGGAGGAAGTGTGAAAAGTGAATGGGCCAAATTGAGGTGCATATGAAGACGTATGCTTTCTTCCAATTCATTAAATCGGGCTAATATGAATCAGGTGAATTGAGTTCTGCTTTTGGAAACTGGGTTAAGAAGGGGTGCACCGTTCCTGGAGGTACTGCAATACCAGGTCAATGCGTGGAGTGGACAGAGCAAGCTCTTTTTCCATCTCCCTGTTCTAAAAATCCATTTAATATATGGTCCCCAGATAGGGGACGTATCAGATATTAAACTGATAAGAACAGATACTACACTTGATCTTAGCCAAAAGGCCGAGAAGCGATAACCAGAATTGGTTTGGGCCTCGAGTGGCACCCTGGCCTATGCCGGACACATCTTAGGGAGAGAGAGCGAGAGGGAGACAAACCCACGCCTACACAAGACATTTTGTCACCCAAGCCAACCCTTGAAAAGGCTGCTTTGCAGAGCCAAAACAAGAAGAATGGTGCGTTTTGCAGCCGCCGCCCACTGCAATGAATCTGAATAACTCCTCCTTTAGGGCGCAAGCAACTCCCCTCCCCCTTGCAGTCTTTCCAATTCACGATACAAAAAGACGGACAGGACAGGTTGCCTGACTTTCCGTCACTGCCACCCTTTGCCATCCTTACCCGTAGAAAGCCCTTTCATCATCCCCAAACCCTAATCTTTTCCCTTTCCTTCCCAGCCCCCAAACCCTGCCCTCTGTACCTTTCTCACCACCCGCTTCCCTTCTCCTGTCATCCCCCTACCACCCGGGAAAAAAAGAGATTGCCCCCTCCTTCCACTAGCCCACCCTCCCACCCAAAGAACAACTTCTTCTGCGCAGCTTGTTTTCTAGGCAGCAGCGCTATTGTGATGTCATCGGGGGGCATTGTGACAAGCCGCCAGTGTTCCGTCTCTTCATGTTGTGCACAGTTCAAACGGAAAATACATCAACAGGCAGACTACAGAAAAGCTTACTATCAAAGGTTAGAGGGGGGCTTTCTCAGAGGGCTTTTTACAGTTTTTCTATTCCCAATTAGCCGTTTAAGTGTACTTATTGAAAGTAGTAATTCTTTCATAGGCCGCCCTTTCTTAGTATTTGACGTTCCTTATATTGCGGTATGAGGCTTCGCAGTAGGTTGCAAACATTCATCACCCATGACTGTCCCCAATTGAGCTCAGAAGCTCAATGTCTATCATGACCTCTCTTTTAGAATGTCCAAGAGCAAGCAAACTATTCCTCCAGGAGAGGGCGCCAACAGACTACTAAAGAGATCATCATTACTCAAAGAAAACCCCAAAAACCAATGCATGATAGGAATAAACAGGTAACTTTCTTTGGAGTGGAAGCGGAGAGATCGCACCAGATGCCAATTCTAGATGTTATCACACCTGTGGTCACTGCAGCAGCAGGTGAATCCACTTTGTCCAAAAGGGATCTATTCCATTCAATTGCAAATGATCTAGATAAGACAGAGAACTGCAGCACGGGGACATAGCCGAGTTGGTCAGGTTGAGTGGTGATGAGTTTGCTATTTGGATGAATAAAGAAAGTCAAAAGTGTGAAAGATAAAAAACAAAAGGAGGAAGTGTGAAAAGTGAATGGGCCAAATTGAGGTGCATATGAAGACGTATGCTTTCTTCCAATTCATTAAATCGGGCTAATATGAATCAGGTGAATTGAGTTCTGCTTTTGGAAACTGGGTTAAGAAGGGGTGCACCGTTCCTGGAGGTACTGCAATACCAGGTCAATGCGTGGAGTGGACAGAGCAAGCTCTTTTTCCATCTCCCTGTTCTAAAAATCCATTTAATATATGGTCCCCAGATAGGGGACGTATCAGATATTAAACTGATAAGAACAGATACTACACTTGATCTTAGCCAAAAGGCCGAGAAGCGATAACCAGAATTGGTTTGGGCCTCGAGTGGCACCCTGGCCTATGCCGGACACATCTTAGGGAGAGAGAGCGAGAGGGAGACAAACCCACGCCTACACAAGACATTTTGTCACCCAAGCCAACCCTTGAAAAGGCTGCTTTGCAGAGCCAAAACAAGAAGAATGGTGCGTTTTGCAGCCGCCGCCCACTGCAATGAATCTGAATAACTCCTCCTTTAGGGCGCAAGCAACTCCCCTCCCCCTTGCAGTCTTTCCAATTCACGATACAAAAAGACGGACAGGACAGGTTGCCTGACTTTCCGTCACTGCCACCCTTTGCCATCCTTACCCGTAGAAAGCCCTTTCATCATCCCCAAACCCTAATCTTTTCCCTTTCCTTCCCAGCCCCCAAACCCTGCCCTCTGTACCTTTCTCACCACCCGCTTCCCTTCTCCTGTCATCCCCCTACCACCCGGGAAAAAAAGAGATTGCCCCCTCCTTCCACTAGCCCACCCTCCCACCCAAAGAACAACTTCTTCTGCGCAGCTTGTTTTCTAGGCAGCAGCGCTATTGTGATGTCATCGGGGGGCATTGTGACAAGCCGCCAGTGTTCCGTCTCTTCATGTTGTGCACAGTTCAAACGGAAAATACATCAACAGGCAGACTACAGAAAAGCTTACTATCAAAGGTTAGAGGGGGGCTTTCTCAGAGGGCTTTTTACAGTTTTTCTATTCCCAATTAGCCGTTTAAGTGTACTTATTGAAAGTAGTAATTCTTTCATAGGCCGCCCTTTCTTAGTATTTGACGTTCCTTATATTGCGGTATGAGGCTTCGCAGTAGGTTGCAAACATTCATCACCCATGACTGTCCCCAATTGAGCTCAGAAGCTCAATGTCTATCATGACCTCTCTTTTAGAATGTCCAAGAGCAAGCAAACTATTCCTCCAGGAGAGGGCGCCAACAGACTACTAAAGAGATCATCATTACTCAAAGAAAACCCCAAAAACCAATGCATGATAGGAATAAACAGGTAACTTTCTTTGGAGTGGAAGCGGAGAGATCGCACCAGATGCCAATTCTAGATGTTATCACACCTGTGGTCACTGCAGCAGCAGGTGAATCCACTTTGTCCAAAAGGGATCTATTCCATTCAATTGCAAATGATCTAGATAAGACAGAGAACTGCAGCACGGGGACATAGCCGAGTTGGTCAGGTTGAGTGGTGATGAGTTTGCTATTTGGATGAATAAAGAAAGTCAAAAGTGTGAAAGATAAAAAACAAAAGGAGGAAGTGTGAAAAGTGAATGGGCCAAATTGAGGTGCATATGAAGACGTATGCTTTCTTCCAATTCATTAAATCGGGCTAATATGAATCAGGTGAATTGAGTTCTGCTTTTGGAAACTGGGTTAAGAAGGGGTGCACCGTTCCTGGAGGTACTGCAATACCAGGTCAATGCGTGGAGTGGACAGAGCAAGCTCTTTTTCCATCTCCCTGTTCTAAAAATCCATTTAATATATGGTCCCCAGATAGGGGACGTATCAGATATTAAACTGATAAGAACAGATACTACACTTGATCTTAGCCAAAAGGCCGAGAAGCGATAACCAGAATTGGTTTGGGCCTCGAGTGGCACCCTGGCCTATGCCGGACACATCTTAGGGAGAGAGAGCGAGAGGGAGACAAACCCACGCCTACACAAGACATTTTGTCACCCAAGCCAACCCTTGAAAAGGCTGCTTTGCAGAGCCAAAACAAGAAGAATGGTGCGTTTTGCAGCCGCCGCCCACTGCAATGAATCTGAATAACTCCTCCTTTAGGGCGCAAGCAACTCCCCTCCCCCTTGCAGTCTTTCCAATTCACGATACAAAAAGACGGACAGGACAGGTTGCCTGACTTTCCGTCACTGCCACCCTTTGCCATCCTTACCCGTAGAAAGCCCTTTCATCATCCCCAAACCCTAATCTTTTCCCTTTCCTTCCCAGCCCCCAAACCCTGCCCTCTGTACCTTTCTCACCACCCGCTTCCCTTCTCCTGTCATCCCCCTACCACCCGGGAAAAAAAGAGATTGCCCCCTCCTTCCACTAGCCCACCCTCCCACCCAAAGAACAACTTCTTCTGCGCAGCTTGTTTTCTAGGCAGCAGCGCTATTGTGATGTCATCGGGGGGCATTGTGACAAGCCGCCAGTGTTCCGTCTCTTCATGTTGTGCACAGTTCAAACGGAAAATACATCAACAGGCAGACTACAGAAAAGCTTACTATCAAAGGTTAGAGGGGGGCTTTCTCAGAGGGCTTTTTACAGTTTTTCTATTCCCAATTAGCCGTTTAAGTGTACTTATTGAAAGTAGTAATTCTTTCATAGGCCGCCCTTTCTTAGTATTTGACGTTCCTTATATTGCGGTATGAGGCTTCGCAGTAGGTTGCAAACATTCATCACCCATGACTGTCCCCAATTGAGCTCAGAAGCTCAATGTCTATCATGACCTCTCTTTTAGAATGTCCAAGAGCAAGCAAACTATTCCTCCAGGAGAGGGCGCCAACAGACTACTAAAGAGATCATCATTACTCAAAGAAAACCCCAAAAACCAATGCATGATAGGAATAAACAGGTAACTTTCTTTGGAGTGGAAGCGGAGAGATCGCACCAGATGCCAATTCTAGATGTTATCACACCTGTGGTCACTGCAGCAGCAGGTGAATCCACTTTGTCCAAAAGGGATCTATTCCATTCAATTGCAAATGATCTAGATAAGACAGAGAACTGCAGCACGGGGACATAGCCGAGTTGGTCAGGTTGAGTGGTGATGAGTTTGCTATTTGGATGAATAAAGAAAGTCAAAAGTGTGAAAGATAAAAAACAAAAGGAGGAAGTGTGAAAAGTGAATGGGCCAAATTGAGGTGCATATGAAGACGTATGCTTTCTTCCAATTCATTAAATCGGGCTAATATGAATCAGGTGAATTGAGTTCTGCTTTTGGAAACTGGGTTAAGAAGGGGTGCACCGTTCCTGGAGGTACTGCAATACCAGGTCAATGCGTGGAGTGGACAGAGCAAGCTCTTTTTCCATCTCCCTGTTCTAAAAATCCATTTAATATATGGTCCCCAGATAGGGGACGTATCAGATATTAAACTGATAAGAACAGATTTTGATTTAATGAAGCTTTCCAAAGCACCACAAAAAATGCATGACCGAAGTCACACCAAAAACAGTGCAAAGGCTAGGATTCGTGTGGACCCCACCGTGAGGAGAGGGTCCCCAAAAATCAACCCCGTCCCTCCGAGCCAGAAGGCCACAGCAAGGGTCAGGGATCTTCGGTGCTCCCCCAAGCCGAAGCCTGGTTGAGCCTTGTCGTTGCTCCCAGTGTCCACCCAGGCATCTTACCCAAGTGGAGTAGAGAGCTACTAGTTGTTGGTTTCGCAGCCGAAACTGCCCGGACCGTCAACCGGTGTTGGTTTCTCAGCCCAAGGCTAACCGGACCTCCAACCGGGTGTTGGTTTCTCAGCCGAAGCTGACCCAGACCTCCAACCGGGTGTTGGTTTCTCAGCCGAAGCTGACCCAGACCTCCAACCGGGTGTTAGTTTCTCAGCCCAAAGCTGACCAGACCTCCGACCGGGATTATAAAAATTTCCCTTCCTAGCCAGAAGGCCGGGATAGGATAATATGCTCAAAAAGTATGAAAAGGCAAGGTACGGTGTGCTACAGAGCCCAAGGCTTGCCGGGGTCCCAAGCCAGCAAGCTCAGACTCACTCCAGGGTCGTCAGTCCTGGGGCACGTTGTACCATAGCCCCCCACCCTTACTCAGTCTAATAGCCTCGATCCTGGTAGGGCCATGTTTTCCTCTAGATGAATATACTATCCACCCAGAGTACTAGCAAGCGCAACCTTCCAGTGTGCATTGTATCATTGTACTAAGGTGGCCTGGAGCTTAAACCACCTCTTCGAACAACACTACACTTGATCTTAGCCAAAAGGCCGAGAAGCGATAACCAGAATTGGTTTGGGCCTCGAGTGGCACCCTGGCCTATGCCGGACACATCTTAGGGAGAGAGAGCGAGAGGGAGACAAACCCACGCCTACACAAGACATTTTGTCACCCAAGCCAACCCTTGAAAAGGCTGCTTTGCAGAGCCAAAACAAGAAGAATGGTGCGTTTTGCAGCCGCCGCCCACTGCAATGAATCTGAATAACTCCTCCTTTAGGGCGCAAGCAACTCCCCTCCCCCTTGCAGTCTTTCCAATTCACGATACAAAAAGACGGACAGGACAGGTTGCCTGACTTTCCGTCACTGCCACCCTTTGCCATCCTTACCCGTAGAAAGCCCTTTCATCATCCCCAAACCCTAATCTTTTCCCTTTCCTTCCCAGCCCCCAAACCCTGCCCTCTGTACCTTTCTCACCACCCGCTTCCCTTCTCCTGTCATCCCCCTACCACCCGGGAAAAAAAGAGATTGCCCCCTCCTTCCACTAGCCCACCCTCCCACCCAAAGAACAACTTCTTCTGCGCAGCTTGTTTTCTAGGCAGCAGCGCTATTGTGATGTCATCGGGGGGCATTGTGACAAGCCGCCAGTGTTCCGTCTCTTCATGTTGTGCACAGTTCAAACGGAAAATACATCAACAGGCAGACTACAGAAAAGCTTACTATCAAAGGTTAGAGGGGGGCTTTCTCAGAGGGCTTTTTACAGTTTTTCTATTCCCAATTAGCCGTTTAAGTGTACTTATTGAAAGTAGTAATTCTTTCATAGGCCGCCCTTTCTTAGTATTTGACGTTCCTTATATTGCGGTATGAGGCTTCGCAGTAGGTTGCAAACATTCATCACCCATGACTGTCCTCAATTGAGCTCAGAAGCTCAATGTCTATCATGACCTCTCTTTTAGAATGTCCAAGAGCAAGCAAACTATTCCTCCAGGAGAGGGCGCCAACAGACTACTAAAGAGATCATCATTACTCAAAGAAAACCCCAAAAACCAATGCATGATAGGAATAAACAGGTAACTTTCTTTGGAGTGGAAGCGGAGAGATCGCACCAGATGCCAATTCTAGATGTTATCACACCTGTGGTCACTGCAGCAGCAGGTGAATCCACTTTGTCCAAAAGGGATCTATTCCATTCAATTGCAAATGATCTAGATAAGACAGAGAACTGCAGCACGGGGACATAGCCGAGTTGGTCAGGTTGAGTGGTGATGAGTTTGCTATTTGGATGAATAAAGAAAGTCAAAAGTGTGAAAGATAAAAAACAAAAGGAGGAAGTGTGAAAAGTGAATGGGCCAAATTGAGGTGCATATGAAGACGTATGCTTTCTTCCAATTCATTAAATCGGGCTAATATGAATCAGGTGAATTGAGTTCTGCTTTTGGAAACTGGGTTAAGAAGGGGTGCACCGTTCCTGGAGGTACTGAAATACCAGGTCAATGCGTGGAGTGGACAGAGCAAGCTCTTTTTCCATCTCCCTGTTCTAAAAATCCATTTAATATATGGTCCCCAGATAGGGGACGTATCAGATATTAAACTGATAAGAACAGATACTACACTTGATCTTAGCCAAAAGGCCGAGAAGCGATAACCAGAATTGGTTTGGGCCTCGAGTGGCACCCTGGCCTATGCCGGACACATCTTAGGGAGAGAGAGCGAGAGGGAGACAAACCCACGCCTACACAAGACATTTTGTCACCCAAGCCAACCCTTGAAAAGGCTGCTTTGCAGAGCCAAAACAAGAAGAATGGTGCGTTTTGCAGCCGCCGCCCACTGCAATGAATCTGAATAACTCCTCCTTTAGGGCGCAAGCAACTCCCCTCCCCCTTGCAGTCTTTCCAATTCACGATACAAAAAGACGGACAGGACAGGTTGCCTGACTTTCCGTCACTGCCACCCTTTGCCATCCTTACCCGTAGAAAGCCCTTTCATCATCCCCAAACCCTAATCTTTTCCCTTTCCTTCCCAGCCCCCAAACCCTGCCCTCTGTACCTTTCTCACCACCCGCTTCCCTTCTCCTGTCATCCCCCTACCACCCGGGAAAAAAAGAGATTGCCCCCTCCTTCCACTAGCCCACCCTCCCACCCAAAGAACAACTTCTTCTGCGCAGCTTGTTTTCTAGGCAGCAGCGCTATTGTGATGTCATCGGGGGGCATTGTGACAAGCCGCCAGTGTTCCGTCTCTTCATGTTGTGCACAGTTCAAACGGAAAATACATCAACAGGCAGACTACAGAAAAGCTTACTATCAAAAGGTTAGAGGGGGGCTTTCTCAGAGGGCTTTTTACAGTTTTTCTATTCCCAATTAGCCGTTTAAGTGTACTTATTGAAAGTAGTAATTCTTTCATAGGCCGCCCTTTCTTAGTATTTGACGTTCCTTATATTGCGGTATGAGGCTTCGCAGTAGGTTGCAAACATTCATCACCCATGACTGTCCCCAATTGAGCTCAGAAGCTCAATGTCTATCATGACCTCTCTTTTAGAATGTCCAAGAGCAAGCAAACTATTCCTCCAGGAGAGGGCGCCAACAGACTACTAAAGAGATCATCATTACTCAAAGAAAACCCCAAAAACCAATGCATGATAGGAATAAACAGGTAACTTTCTTTGGAGTGGAAGCGGAGAGATCGCACCAGATGCCAATTCTAGATGTTATCACACCTGTGGTCACTGCAGCAGCAGGTGAATCCACTTTGTCCAAAAGGGATCTATTCCATTCAATTGCAAATGATCTAGATAAGACAGAGAACTGCAGCACGGGGACATAGCCGAGTTGGTCAGGTTGAGTGGTGATGAGTTTGCTATTTGGATGAATAAAGAAAGTCAAAAGTGTGAAAGATAAAAAACAAAAGGAGGAAGTGTGAAAAGTGAATGGGCCAAATTGAGGTGCATATGAAGACGTATGCTTTCTTCCAATTCATTAAATCGGGCTAATATGAATCAGGTGAATTGAGTTCTGCTTTTGGAAACTGGGTTAAGAAGGGGTGCACCGTTCCTGGAGGTACTGCAATACCAGGTCAATGCGTGGAGTGGACAGAGCAAGCTCTTTTTCCATCTCCCTGTTCTAAAAATCCATTTAATATATGGTCCCCAGATAGGGGACGTATCAGATATTAAACTGATAAGAACAGATACTACACTTGATCTTAGCCAAAAGGCCGAGAAGCGATAACCAGAATTGGTTTGGGCCTCGAGTGGCACCCTGGCCTATGCCGGACACATCTTAGGGAGAGAGAGCGAGAGGGAGACAAACCCACGCCTACACAAGACATTTTGTCACCCAAGCCAACCCTTGAAAAGGCTGCTTTGCAGAGCCAAAACAAGAAGAATGGTGCGTTTTGCAGCCGCCGCCCACTGCAATGAATCTGAATAACTCCTCCTTTAGGGCGCAAGCAACTCCCCTCCCCCTTGCAGTCTTTCCAATTCACGATACAAAAAGACGGACAGGACAGGTTGCCTGACTTTCCGTCACTGCCACCCTTTGCCATCCTTACCCGTAGAAAGCCCTTTCATCATCCCCAAACCCTAATCTTTTCCCTTTCCTTCCCAGCCCCCAAACCCTGCCCTCTGTACCTTTCTCACCACCCGCTTCCCTTCTCCTGTCATCCCCCTACCACCCGGGAAAAAAAGAGATTGCCCCCTCCTTCCACTAGCCCACCCTCCCACCCAAAGAACAACTTCTTCTGCGCAGCTTGTTTTCTAGGCAGCAGCGCTATTGTGATGTCATCGGGGGGCATTGTGACAAGCCGCCAGTGTTCCGTCTCTTCATGTTGTGCACAGTTCAAACGGAAAATACATCAACAGGCAGACTACAGAAAAGCTTACTATCAAAGGTTAGAGGGGGGCTTTCTCAGAGGGCTTTTTACAGTTTTTCTATTCCCAATTAGCCGTTTAAGTGTACTTATTGAAAGTAGTAATTCTTTCATAGGCCGCCCTTTCTTAGTATTTGACGTTCCTTATATTGCGGTATGAGGCTTCGCAGTAGGTTGCAAACATTCATCACCCATGACTGTCCCCAATTGAGCTCAGAAGCTCAATGTCTATCATGACCTCTCTTTTAGAATGTCCAAGAGCAAGCAAACTATTCCTCCAGGAGAGGGCGCCAACAGACTACTAAAGAGATCATCATTACTCAAAGAAAACCCCAAAAACCAATGCATGATAGGAATAAACAGGTAACTTTCTTTGGAGTGGAAGCGGAGAGATCGCACCAGATGCCAATTCTAGATGTTATCACACCTGTGGTCACTGCAGCAGCAGGTGAATCCACTTTGTCCAAAAGGGATCTATTCCATTCAATTGCAAATGATCTAGATAAGACAGAGAACTGCAGCACGGGGACATAGCCGAGTTGGTCAGGTTGAGTGGTGATGAGTTTGCTATTTGGATGAATAAAGAAAGTCAAAAGTGTGAAAGATAAAAAACAAAAGGAGGAAGTGTGAAAAGTGAATGGGCCAAATTGAGGTGCATATGAAGACGTATGCTTTCTTCCAATTCATTAAATCGGGCTAATATGAATCAGGTGAATTGAGTTCTGCTTTTGGAAACTGGGTTAAGAAGGGGTGCACCGTTCCTGGAGGTACTGCAATACCAGGTCAATGCGTGGAGTGGACAGAGCAAGCTCTTTTTCCATCTCCCTGTTCTAAAAATCCATTTAATATATGGTCCCCAGATAGGGGACGTATCAGATATTAAACTGATAAGAACAGATACTACACTTGATCTTAGCCAAAAGGCCGAGAAGCGATAACCAGAATTGGTTTGGGCCTCGAGTGGCACCCTGGCCTATGCCGGACACATCTTAGGGAGAGAGAGCGAGAGGGAGACAAACCCACGCCTACACAAGACATTTTGTCACCCAAGCCAACCCTTGAAAAGGCTGCTTTGCAGAGCCAAAACAAGAAGAATGGTGCGTTTTGCAGCCGCCGCCCACTGCAATGAATCTGAATAACTCCTCCTTTAGGGCGCAAGCAACTCCCCTCCCCCTTGCAGTCTTTCCAATTCACGATACAAAAAGACGGACAGGACAGGTTGCCTGACTTTCCGTCACTGCCACCCTTTGCCATCCTTACCCGTAGAAAGCCCTTTCATCATCCCCAAACCCTAATCTTTTCCCTTTCCTTCCCAGCCCCCAAACCCTGCCCTCTGTACCTTTCTCACCACCCGCTTCCCTTCTCCTGTCATCCCCCTACCACCCGGGAAAAAAAGAGATTGCCCCCTCCTTCCACTAGCCCACCCTCCCACCCAAAGAACAACTTCTTCTGCGCAGCTTGTTTTCTAGGCAGCAGCGCTATTGTGATGTCATCGGGGGGCATTGTGACAAGCCGCCAGTGTTCCGTCTCTTCATGTTGTGCACAGTTCAAACGGAAAATACATCAACAGGCAGACTACAGAAAAGCTTACTATCAAAGGTTAGAGGGGGGCTTTCTCAGAGGGCTTTTTACAGTTTTTCTATTCCCAATTAGCCGTTTAAGTGTACTTATTGAAAGTAGTAATTCTTTCATAGGCCGCCCTTTCTTAGTATTTGACGTTCCTTATATTGCGGTATGAGGCTTCGCAGTAGGTTGCAAACATTCATCACCCATGACTGTCCCCAATTGAGCTCAGAAGCTCAATGTCTATCATGACCTCTCTTTTAGAATGTCCAAGAGCAAGCAAACTATTCCTCCAGGAGAGGGCGCCAACAGACTACTAAAGAGATCATCATTACTCAAAGAAAACCCCAAAAACCAATGCATGATAGGAATAAACAGGTAACTTTCTTTGGAGTGGAAGCGGAGAGATCGCACCAGATGCCAATTCTAGATGTTATCACACCTGTGGTCACTGCAGCAGCAGGTGAATCCACTTTGTCCAAAAGGGATCTATTCCATTCAATTGCAAATGATCTAGATAAGACAGAGAACTGCAGCACGGGGACATAGCCGAGTTGGTCAGGTTGAGTGGTGATGAGTTTGCTATTTGGATGAATAAAGAAAGTCAAAAGTGTGAAAGATAAAAAACAAAAGGAGGAAGTGTGAAAAGTGAATGGGCCAAATTGAGGTGCATATGAAGACGTATGCTTTCTTCCAATTCATTAAATCGGGCTAATATGAATCAGGTGAATTGAGTTCTGCTTTTGGAAACTGGGTTAAGAAGGGGTGCACCGTTCCTGGAGGTACTGCAATACCAGGTCAATGCGTGGAGTGGACAGAGCAAGCTCTTTTTCCATCTCCCTGTTCTAAAAATCCATTTAATATATGGTCCCCAGATAGGGGACGTATCAGATATTAAACTGATAAGAACAGATACTACACTTGATCTTAGCCAAAAGGCCGAGAAGCGATAACCAGAATTGGTTTGGGCCTCGAGTGGCACCCTGGCCTATGCCGGACACATCTTAGGGAGAGAGAGCGAGAGGGAGACAAACCCACGCCTACACAAGACATTTTGTCACCCAAGCCAACCCTTGAAAAGGCTGCTTTGCAGAGCCAAAACAAGAAGAATGGTGCGTTTTGCAGCCGCCGCCCACTGCAATGAATCTGAATAACTCCTCCTTTAGGGCGCAAGCAACTCCCCTCCCCCTTGCAGTCTTTCCAATTCACGATACAAAAAGACGGACAGGACAGGTTGCCTGACTTTCCGTCACTGCCACCCTTTGCCATCCTTACCCGTAGAAAGCCCTTTCATCATCCCCAAACCCTAATCTTTTCCCTTTCCTTCCCAGCCCCCAAACCCTGCCCTCTGTACCTTTCTCACCACCCGCTTCCCTTCTCCTGTCATCCCCCTACCACCCGGGAAAAAAAGAGATTGCCCCCTCCTTCCACTAGCCCACCCTCCCACCCAAAGAACAACTTCTTCTGCGCAGCTTGTTTTCTAGGCAGCAGCGCTATTGTGATGTCATCGGGGGGCATTGTGACAAGCCGCCAGTGTTCCGTCTCTTCATGTTGTGCACAGTTCAAACGGAAAATACATCAACAGGCAGACTACAGAAAAGCTTACTATCAAAAGGTTAGAGGGGGGCTTTCTCAGAGGGCTTTTTACAGTTTTTCTATTCCCAATTAGCCGTTTAAGTGTACTTATTGAAAGTAGTAATTCTTTCATAGGCCGCCCTTTCTTAGTATTTGACGTTCCTTATATTGCGGTATGAGGCTTCGCAGTAGGTTGCAAACATTCATCACCCATGACTGTCCCCAATTGAGCTCAGAAGCTCAATGTCTATCATGACCTCTCTTTTAGAATGTCCAAGAGCAAGCAAACTATTCCTCCAGGAGAGGGCGCCAACAGACTACTAAAGAGATCATCATTACTCAAAGAAAACCCCAAAAACCAATGCATGATAGGAATAAACAGGTAACTTTCTTTGGAGTGGAAGCGGAGAGATCGCACCAGATGCCAATTCTAGATGTTATCACACCTGTGGTCACTGCAGCAGCAGGTGAATCCACTTTGTCCAAAAGGGATCTATTCCATTCAATTGCAAATGATCTAGATAAGACAGAGAACTGCAGCACGGGGACATAGCCGAGTTGGTCAGGTTGAGTGGTGATGAGTTTGCTATTTGGATGAATAAAGAAAGTCAAAAGTGTGAAAGATAAAAAACAAAAGGAGGAAGTGTGAAAAGTGAATGGGCCAAATTGAGGTGCATATGAAGACGTATGCTTTCTTCCAATTCATTAAATCGGGCTAATATGAATCAGGTGAATTGAGTTCTGCTTTTGGAAACTGGGTTAAGAAGGGGTGCACCGTTCCTGGAGGTACTGCAATACCAGGTCAATGCGTGGAGTGGACAGAGCAAGCTCTTTTTCCATCTCCCTGTTCTAAAAATCCATTTAATATATGGTCCCCAGATAGGGGACGTATCAGATATTAAACTGATAAGAACAGATACTACACTTGATCTTAGCCAAAAGGCCGAGAAGCGATAACCAGAATTGGTTTGGGCCTCGAGTGGCACCCTGGCCTATGCCGGACACATCTTAGGGAGAGAGAGCGAGAGGGAGACAAACCCACGCCTACACAAGACATTTTGTCACCCAAGCCAACCCTTGAAAAGGCTGCTTTGCAGAGCCAAAACAAGAAGAATGGTGCGTTTTGCAGCCGCCGCCCACTGCAATGAATCTGAATAACTCCTCCTTTAGGGCGCAAGCAACTCCCCTCCCCCTTGCAGTCTTTCCAATTCACGATACAAAAAGACGGACAGGACAGGTTGCCTGACTTTCCGTCACTGCCACCCTTTGCCATCCTTACCCGTAGAAAGCCCTTTCATCATCCCCAAACCCTAATCTTTTCCCTTTCCTTCCCAGCCCCCAAACCCTGCCCTCTGTACCTTTCTCACCACCCGCTTCCCTTCTCCTGTCATCCCCCTACCACCCGGGAAAAAAAGAGATTGCCCCCTCCTTCCACTAGCCCACCCTCCCACCCAAAGAACAACTTCTTCTGCGCAGCTTGTTTTCTAGGCAGCAGCGCTATTGTGATGTCATCGGGGGGCATTGTGACAAGCCGCCAGTGTTCCGTCTCTTCATGTTGTGCACAGTTCAAACGGAAAATACATCAACAGGCAGACTACAGAAAAGCTTACTATCAAAGGTTAGAGGGGGGCTTTCTCAGAGGGCTTTTTACAGTTTTTCTATTCCCAATTAGCCGTTTAAGTGTACTTATTGAAAGTAGTAATTCTTTCATAGGCCGCCCTTTCTTAGTATTTGACGTTCCTTATATTGCGGTATGAGGCTTCGCAGTAGGTTGCAAACATTCATCACCCATGACTGTCCCCAATTGAGCTCAGAAGCTCAATGTCTATCATGACCTCTCTTTTAGAATGTCCAAGAGCAAGCAAACTATTCCTCCAGGAGAGGGCGCCAACAGACTACTAAAGAGATCATCATTACTCAAAGAAAACCCCAAAAACCAATGCATGATAGGAATAAACAGGTAACTTTCTTTGGAGTGGAAGCGGAGAGATCGCACCAGATGCCAATTCTAGATGTTATCACACCTGTGGTCACTGCAGCAGCAGGTGAATCCACTTTGTCCAAAAGGGATCTATTCCATTCAATTGCAAATGATCTAGATAAGACAGAGAACTGCAGCACGGGGACATAGCCGAGTTGGTCAGGTTGAGTGGTGATGAGTTTGCTATTTGGATGAATAAAGAAAGTCAAAAGTGTGAAAGATAAAAAACAAAAGGAGGAAGTGTGAAAAGTGAATGGGCCAAATTGAGGTGCATATGAAGACGTATGCTTTCTTCCAATTCATTAAATCGGGCTAATATGAATCAGGTGAATTGAGTTCTGCTTTTGGAAACTGGGTTAAGAAGGGGTGCACCGTTCCTGGAGGTACTGCAATACCAGGTCAATGCGTGGAGTGGACAGAGCAAGCTCTTTTTCCATCTCCCTGTTCTAAAAATCCATTTAATATATGGTCCCCAGATAGGGGACGTATCAGATATTAAACTGATAAGAACAGATACTACACTTGATCTTAGCCAAAAGGCCGAGAAGCGATAACCAGAATTGGTTTGGGCCTCGAGTGGCACCCTGGCCTATGCCGGACACATCTTAGGGAGAGAGAGCGAGAGGGAGACAAACCCACGCCTACACAAGACATTTTGTCACCCAAGCCAACCCTTGAAAAGGCTGCTTTGCAGAGCCAAAACAAGAAGAATGGTGCGTTTTGCAGCCGCCGCCCACTGCAATGAATCTGAATAACTCCTCCTTTAGGGCGCAAGCAACTCCCCTCCCCCTTGCAGTCTTTCCAATTCACGATACAAAAAGACGGACAGGACAGGTTGCCTGACTTTCCGTCACTGCCACCCTTTGCCATCCTTACCCGTAGAAAGCCCTTTCATCATCCCCAAACCCTAATCTTTTCCCTTTCCTTCCCAGCCCCCAAACCCTGCCCTCTGTACCTTTCTCACCACCCGCTTCCCTTCTCCTGTCATCCCCCTACCACCCGGGAAAAAAAGAGATTGCCCCCTCCTTCCACTAGCCCACCCTCCCACCCAAAGAACAACTTCTTCTGCGCAGCTTGTTTTCTAGGCAGCAGCGCTATTGTGATGTCATCGGGGGGCATTGTGACAAGCCGCCAGTGTTCCGTCTCTTCATGTTGTGCACAGTTCAAACGGAAAATACATCAACAGGCAGACTACAGAAAAGCTTACTATCAAAGGTTAGAGGGGGGCTTTCTCAGAGGGCTTTTTACAGTTTTTCTATTCCCAATTAGCCGTTTAAGTGTACTTATTGAAAGTAGTAATTCTTTCATAGGCCGCCCTTTCTTAGTATTTGACGTTCCTTATATTGCGGTATGAGGCTTCGCAGTAGGTTGCAAACATTCATCACCCATGACTGTCCCCAATTGAGCTCAGAAGCTCAATGTCTATCATGACCTCTCTTTTAGAATGTCCAAGAGCAAGCAAACTATTCCTCCAGGAGAGGGCGCCAACAGACTACTAAAGAGATCATCATTACTCAAAGAAAACCCCAAAAACCAATGCATGATAGGAATAAACAGGTAACTTTCTTTGGAGTGGAAGCGGAGAGATCGCACCAGATGCCAATTCTAGATGTTATCACACCTGTGGTCACTGCAGCAGCAGGTGAATCCACTTTGTCCAAAAGGGATCTATTCCATTCAATTGCAAATGATCTAGATAAGACAGAGAACTGCAGCACGGGGACATAGCCGAGTTGGTCAGGTTGAGTGGTGATGAGTTTGCTATTTGGATGAATAAAGAAAGTCAAAAGTGTGAAAGATAAAAAACAAAAGGAGGAAGTGTGAAAAGTGAATGGGCCAAATTGAGGTGCATATGAAGACGTATGCTTTCTTCCAATTCATTAAATCGGGCTAATATGAATCAGGTGAATTGAGTTCTGCTTTTGGAAACTGGGTTAAGAAGGGGTGCACCGTTCCTGGAGGTACTGCAATACCAGGTCAATGCGTGGAGTGGACAGAGCAAGCTCTTTTTCCATCTCCCTGTTCTAAAAATCCATTTAATATATGGTCCCCAGATAGGGGACGTATCAGATATTAAACTGATAAGAACAGATACTACACTTGATCTTAGCCAAAAGGCCGAGAAGCGATAACCAGAATTGGTTTGGGCCTCGAGTGGCACCCTGGCCTATGCCGGACACATCTTAGGGAGAGAGAGCGAGAGGGAGACAAACCCACGCCTACACAAGACATTTTGTCACCCAAGCCAACCCTTGAAAAGGCTGCTTTGCAGAGCCAAAACAAGAAGAATGGTGCGTTTTGCAGCCGCCGCCCACTGCAATGAATCTGAATAACTCCTCCTTTAGGGCGCAAGCAACTCCCCTCCCCCTTGCAGTCTTTCCAATTCACGATACAAAAAGACGGACAGGACAGGTTGCCTGACTTTCCGTCACTGCCACCCTTTGCCATCCTTACCCGTAGAAAGCCCTTTCATCATCCCCAAACCCTAATCTTTTCCCTTTCCTTCCCAGCCCCCAAACCCTGCCCTCTGTACCTTTCTCACCACCCGCTTCCCTTCTCCTGTCATCCCCCTACCACCCGGGAAAAAAAGAGATTGCCCCCTCCTTCCACTAGCCCACCCTCCCACCCAAAGAACAACTTCTTCTGCGCAGCTTGTTTTCTAGGCAGCAGCGCTATTGTGATGTCATCGGGGGGCATTGTGACAAGCCGCCAGTGTTCCGTCTCTTCATGTTGTGCACAGTTCAAACGGAAAATACATCAACAGGCAGACTACAGAAAAGCTTACTATCAAAGGTTAGAGGGGGGCTTTCTCAGAGGGCTTTTTACAGTTTTTCTATTCCCAATTAGCCGTTTAAGTGTACTTATTGAAAGTAGTAATTCTTTCATAGGCCGCCCTTTCTTAGTATTTGACGTTCCTTATATTGCGGTATGAGGCTTCGCAGTAGGTTGCAAACATTCATCACCCATGACTGTCCCCAATTGAGCTCAGAAGCTCAATGTCTATCATGACCTCTCTTTTAGAATGTCCAAGAGCAAGCAAACTATTCCTCCAGGAGAGGGCGCCAACAGACTACTAAAGAGATCATCATTACTCAAAGAAAACCCCAAAAACCAATGCATGATAGGAATAAACAGGTAACTTTCTTTGGAGTGGAAGCGGAGAGATCGCACCAGATGCCAATTCTAGATGTTATCACACCTGTGGTCACTGCAGCAGCAGGTGAATCCACTTTGTCCAAAAGGGATCTATTCCATTCAATTGCAAATGATCTAGATAAGACAGAGAACTGCAGCACGGGGACATAGCCGAGTTGGTCAGGTTGAGTGGTGATGAGTTTGCTATTTGGATGAATAAAGAAAGTCAAAAGTGTGAAAGATAAAAAACAAAAGGAGGAAGTGTGAAAAGTGAATGGGCCAAATTGAGGTGCATATGAAGACGTATGCTTTCTTCCAATTCATTAAATCGGGCTAATATGAATCAGGTGAATTGAGTTCTGCTTTTGGAAACTGGGTTAAGAAGGGGTGCACCGTTCCTGGAGGTACTGCAATACCAGGTCAATGCGTGGAGTGGACAGAGCAAGCTCTTTTTCCATCTCCCTGTTCTAAAAATCCATTTAATATATGGTCCCCAGATAGGGGACGTATCAGATATTAAACTGATAAGAACAGATACTACACTTGATCTTAGCCAAAAGGCCGAGAAGCGATAACCAGAATTGGTTTGGGCCTCGAGTGGCACCCTGGCCTATGCCGGACACATCTTAGGGAGAGAGAGCGAGAGGGAGACAAACCCACGCCTACACAAGACATTTTGTCACCCAAGCCAACCCTTGAAAAGGCTGCTTTGCAGAGCCAAAACAAGAAGAATGGTGCGTTTTGCAGCCGCCGCCCACTGCAATGAATCTGAATAACTCCTCCTTTAGGGCGCAAGCAACTCCCCTCCCCCTTGCAGTCTTTCCAATTCACGATACAAAAAGACGGACAGGACAGGTTGCCTGACTTTCCGTCACTGCCACCCTTTGCCATCCTTACCCGTAGAAAGCCCTTTCATCATCCCCAAACCCTAATCTTTTCCCTTTCCTTCCCAGCCCCCAAACCCTGCCCTCTGTACCTTTCTCACCACCCGCTTCCCTTCTCCTGTCATCCCCCTACCACCCGGGAAAAAAAGAGATTGCCCCCTCCTTCCACTAGCCCACCCTCCCACCCAAAGAACAACTTCTTCTGCGCAGCTTGTTTTCTAGGCAGCAGCGCTATTGTGATGTCATCGGGGGGCATTGTGACAAGCCGCCAGTGTTCCGTCTCTTCATGTTGTGCACAGTTCAAACGGAAAATACATCAACAGGCAGACTACAGAAAAGCTTACTATCAAAGGTTAGAGGGGGGCTTTCTCAGAGGGCTTTTTACAGTTTTTCTATTCCCAATTAGCCGTTTAAGTGTACTTATTGAAAGTAGTAATTCTTTCATAGGCCGCCCTTTCTTAGTATTTGACGTTCCTTATATTGCGGTATGAGGCTTCGCAGTAGGTTGCAAACATTCATCACCCATGACTGTCCCCAATTGAGCTCAGAAGCTCAATGTCTATCATGACCTCTCTTTTAGAATGTCCAAGAGCAAGCAAACTATTCCTCCAGGAGAGGGCGCCAACAGACTACTAAAGAGATCATCATTACTCAAAGAAAACCCCAAAAACCAATGCATGATAGGAATAAACAGGTAACTTTCTTTGGAGTGGAAGCGGAGAGATCGCACCAGATGCCAATTCTAGATGTTATCACACCTGTGGTCACTGCAGCAGCAGGTGAATCCACTTTGTCCAAAAGGGATCTATTCCATTCAATTGCAAATGATCTAGATAAGACAGAGAACTGCAGCACGGGGACATAGCCGAGTTGGTCAGGTTGAGTGGTGATGAGTTTGCTATTTGGATGAATAAAGAAAGTCAAAAGTGTGAAAGATAAAAAACAAAAGGAGGAAGTGTGAAAAGTGAATGGGCCAAATTGAGGTGCATATGAAGACGTATGCTTTCTTCCAATTCATTAAATCGGGCTAATATGAATCAGGTGAATTGAGTTCTGCTTTTGGAAACTGGGTTAAGAAGGGGTGCACCGTTCCTGGAGGTACTGCAATACCAGGTCAATGCGTGGAGTGGACAGAGCAAGCTCTTTTTCCATCTCCCTGTTCTAAAAATCCATTTAATATATGGTCCCCAGATAGGGGACGTATCAGATATTAAACTGATAAGAACAGATACTACACTTGATCTTAGCCAAAAGGCCGAGAAGCGATAACCAGAATTGGTTTGGGCCTCGAGTGGCACCCTGGCCTATGCCGGACACATCTTAGGGAGAGAGAGCGAGAGGGAGACAAACCCACGCCTACACAAGACATTTTGTCACCCAAGCCAACCCTTGAAAAGGCTGCTTTGCAGAGCCAAAACAAGAAGAATGGTGCGTTTTGCAGCCGCCGCCCACTGCAATGAATCTGAATAACTCCTCCTTTAGGGCGCAAGCAACTCCCCTCCCCCTTGCAGTCTTTCCAATTCACGATACAAAAAGACGGACAGGACAGGTTGCCTGACTTTCCGTCACTGCCACCCTTTGCCATCCTTACCCGTAGAAAGCCCTTTCATCATCCCCAAACCCTAATCTTTTCCCTTTCCTTCCCAGCCCCCAAACCCTGCCCTCTGTACCTTTCTCACCACCCGCTTCCCTTCTCCTGTCATCCCCCTACCACCCGGGAAAAAAAGAGATTGCCCCCTCCTTCCACTAGCCCACCCTCCCACCCAAAGAACAACTTCTTCTGCGCAGCTTGTTTTCTAGGCAGCAGCGCTATTGTGATGTCATCGGGGGGCATTGTGACAAGCCGCCAGTGTTCCGTCTCTTCATGTTGTGCACAGTTCAAACGGAAAATACATCAACAGGCAGACTACAGAAAAGCTTACTATCAAAGGTTAGAGGGGGGCTTTCTCAGAGGGCTTTTTACAGTTTTTCTATTCCCAATTAGCCGTTTAAGTGTACTTATTGAAAGTAGTAATTCTTTCATAGGCCGCCCTTTCTTAGTATTTGACGTTCCTTATATTGCGGTATGAGGCTTCGCAGTAGGTTGCAAACATTCATCACCCATGACTGTCCCCAATTGAGCTCAGAAGCTCAATGTCTATCATGACCTCTCTTTTAGAATGTCCAAGAGCAAGCAAACTATTCCTCCAGGAGAGGGCGCCAACAGACTACTAAAGAGATCATCATTACTCAAAGAAAACCCCAAAAACCAATGCATGATAGGAATAAACAGGTAACTTTCTTTGGAGTGGAAGCGGAGAGATCGCACCAGATGCCAATTCTAGATGTTATCACACCTGTGGTCACTGCAGCAGCAGGTGAATCCACTTTGTCCAAAAGGGATCTATTCCATTCAATTGCAAATGATCTAGATAAGACAGAGAACTGCAGCACGGGGACATAGCCGAGTTGGTCAGGTTGAGTGGTGATGAGTTTGCTATTTGGATGAATAAAGAAAGTCAAAAGTGTGAAAGATAAAAAACAAAAGGAGGAAGTGTGAAAAGTGAATGGGCCAAATTGAGGTGCATATGAAGACGTATGCTTTCTTCCAATTCATTAAATCGGGCTAATATGAATCAGGTGAATTGAGTTCTGCTTTTGGAAACTGGGTTAAGAAGGGGTGCACCGTTCCTGGAGGTACTGCAATACCAGGTCAATGCGTGGAGTGGACAGAGCAAGCTCTTTTTCCATCTCCCTGTTCTAAAAATCCATTTAATATATGGTCCCCAGATAGGGGACGTATCAGATATTAAACTGATAAGAACAGATACTACACTTGATCTTAGCCAAAAGGCCGAGAAGCGATAACCAGAATTGGTTTGGGCCTCGAGTGGCACCCTGGCCTATGCCGGACACATCTTAGGGAGAGAGAGCGAGAGGGAGACAAACCCACGCCTACACAAGACATTTTGTCACCCAAGCCAACCCTTGAAAAGGCTGCTTTGCAGAGCCAAAACAAGAAGAATGGTGCGTTTTGCAGCCGCCGCCCACTGCAATGAATCTGAATAACTCCTCCTTTAGGGCGCAAGCAACTCCCCTCCCCCTTGCAGTCTTTCCAATTCACGATACAAAAAGACGGACAGGACAGGTTGCCTGACTTTCCGTCACTGCCACCCTTTGCCATCCTTACCCGTAGAAAGCCCTTTCATCATCCCCAAACCCTAATCTTTTCCCTTTCCTTCCCAGCCCCCAAACCCTGCCCTCTGTACCTTTCTCACCACCCGCTTCCCTTCTCCTGTCATCCCCCTACCACCCGGGAAAAAAAGAGATTGCCCCCTCCTTCCACTAGCCCACCCTCCCACCCAAAGAACAACTTCTTCTGCGCAGCTTGTTTTCTAGGCAGCAGCGCTATTGTGATGTCATCGGGGGGCATTGTGACAAGCCGCCAGTGTTCCGTCTCTTCATGTTGTGCACAGTTCAAACGGAAAATACATCAACAGGCAGACTACAGAAAAGCTTACTATCAAAGGTTAGAGGGGGGCTTTCTCAGAGGGCTTTTTACAGTTTTTCTATTCCCAATTAGCCGTTTAAGTGTACTTATTGAAAGTAGTAATTCTTTCATAGGCCGCCCTTTCTTAGTATTTGACGTTCCTTATATTGCGGTATGAGGCTTCGCAGTAGGTTGCAAACATTCATCACCCATGACTGTCCCCAATTGAGCTCAGAAGCTCAATGTCTATCATGACCTCTCTTTTAGAATGTCCAAGAGCAAGCAAACTATTCCTCCAGGAGAGGGCGCCAACAGACTACTAAAGAGATCATCATTACTCAAAGAAAACCCCAAAAACCAATGCATGATAGGAATAAACAGGTAACTTTCTTTGGAGTGGAAGCGGAGAGATCGCACCAGATGCCAATTCTAGATGTTATCACACCTGTGGTCACTGCAGCAGCAGGTGAATCCACTTTGTCCAAAAGGGATCTATTCCATTCAATTGCAAATGATCTAGATAAGACAGAGAACTGCAGCACGGGGACATAGCCGAGTTGGTCAGGTTGAGTGGTGATGAGTTTGCTATTTGGATGAATAAAGAAAGTCAAAAGTGTGAAAGATAAAAAACAAAAGGAGGAAGTGTGAAAAGTGAATGGGCCAAATTGAGGTGCATATGAAGACGTATGCTTTCTTCCAATTCATTAAATCGGGCTAATATGAATCAGGTGAATTGAGTTCTGCTTTTGGAAACTGGGTTAAGAAGGGGTGCACCGTTCCTGGAGGTACTGCAATACCAGGTCAATGCGTGGAGTGGACAGAGCAAGCTCTTTTTCCATCTCCCTGTTCTAAAAATCCATTTAATATATGGTCCCCAGATAGGGGACGTATCAGATATTAAACTGATAAGAACAGATACTACACTTGATCTTAGCCAAAAGGCCGAGAAGCGATAACCAGAATTGGTTTGGGCCTCGAGTGGCACCCTGGCCTATGCCGGACACATCTTAGGGAGAGAGAGCGAGAGGGAGACAAACCCACGCCTACACAAGACATTTTGTCACCCAAGCCAACCCTTGAAAAGGCTGCTTTGCAGAGCCAAAACAAGAAGAATGGTGCGTTTTGCAGCCGCCGCCCACTGCAATGAATCTGAATAACTCCTCCTTTAGGGCGCAAGCAACTCCCCTCCCCCTTGCAGTCTTTCCAATTCACGATACAAAAAGACGGACAGGACAGGTTGCCTGACTTTCCGTCACTGCCACCCTTTGCCATCCTTACCCGTAGAAAGCCCTTTCATCATCCCCAAACCCTAATCTTTTCCCTTTCCTTCCCAGCCCCCAAACCCTGCCCTCTGTACCTTTCTCACCACCCGCTTCCCTTCTCCTGTCATCCCCCTACCACCCGGGAAAAAAAGAGATTGCCCCCTCCTTCCACTAGCCCACCCTCCCACCCAAAGAACAACTTCTTCTGCGCAGCTTGTTTTCTAGGCAGCAGCGCTATTGTGATGTCATCGGGGGGCATTGTGACAAGCCGCCAGTGTTCCGTCTCTTCATGTTGTGCACAGTTCAAACGGAAAATACATCAACAGGCAGACTACAGAAAAGCTTACTATCAAAGGTTAGAGGGGGGCTTTCTCAGAGGGCTTTTTACAGTTTTTCTATTCCCAATTAGCCGTTTAAGTGTACTTATTGAAAGTAGTAATTCTTTCATAGGCCGCCCTTTCTTAGTATTTGACGTTCCTTATATTGCGGTATGAGGCTTCGCAGTAGGTTGCAAACATTCATCACCCATGACTGTCCCCAATTGAGCTCAGAAGCTCAATGTCTATCATGACCTCTCTTTTAGAATGTCCAAGAGCAAGCAAACTATTCCTCCAGGAGAGGGCGCCAACAGACTACTAAAGAGATCATCATTACTCAAAGAAAACCCCAAAAACCAATGCATGATAGGAATAAACAGGTAACTTTCTTTGGAGTGGAAGCGGAGAGATCGCACCAGATGCCAATTCTAGATGTTATCACACCTGTGGTCACTGCAGCAGCAGGTGAATCCACTTTGTCCAAAAGGGATCTATTCCATTCAATTGCAAATGATCTAGATAAGACAGAGAACTGCAGCACGGGGACATAGCCGAGTTGGTCAGGTTGAGTGGTGATGAGTTTGCTATTTGGATGAATAAAGAAAGTCAAAAGTGTGAAAGATAAAAAACAAAAGGAGGAAGTGTGAAAAGTGAATGGGCTAAATTGAGGTGCATATGAAGACGTATGCTTTCTTCCAATTCATTAAATCGGGCTAATATGAATCAGGTGAATTGAGTTCTGCTTTTGGAAACTGGGTTAAGAAGGGGTGCACCGTTCCTGGAGGTACTGCAATACCAGGTCAATGCGTGGAGTGGACAGAGCAAGCTCTTTTTCCATCTCCCTGTTCTAAAAATCCATTTAATATATGGTCCCCAGATAGGGGACGTATCAGATATTAAACTGATAAGAACAGATACTACACTTGATCTTAGCCAAAAGGCCGAGAAGCGATAACCAGAATTGGTTTGGGCCTCGAGTGGCACCCTGGCCTATGCCGGACACATCTTAGGGAGAGAGAGCGAGAGGGAGACAAACCCACGCCTACACAAGACATTTTGTCACCCAAGCCAACCCTTGAAAAGGCTGCTTTGCAGAGCCAAAACAAGAAGAATGGTGCGTTTTGCAGCCGCCGCCCACTGCAATGAATCTGAATAACTCCTCCTTTAGGGCGCAAGCAACTCCCCTCCCCCTTGCAGTCTTTCCAATTCACGATACAAAAAGACGGACAGGACAGGTTGCCTGACTTTCCGTCACTGCCACCCTTTGCCATCCTTACCCGTAGAAAGCCCTTTCATCATCCCCAAACCCTAATCTTTTCCCTTTCCTTCCCAGCCCCCAAACCCTGCCCTCTGTACCTTTCTCACCACCCGCTTCCCTTCTCCTGTCATCCCCCTACCACCCGGGAAAAAAAGAGATTGCCCCCTCCTTCCACTAGCCCACCCTCCCACCCAAAGAACAACTTCTTCTGCGCAGCTTGTTTTCTAGGCAGCAGCGCTATTGTGATGTCATCGGGGGGCATTGTGACAAGCCGCCAGTGTTCCGTCTCTTCATGTTGTGCACAGTTCAAACGGAAAATACATCAACAGGCAGACTACAGAAAAGCTTACTATCAAAAGGTTAGAGGGGGGCTTTCTCAGAGGGCTTTTTACAGTTTTTCTATTCCCAATTAGCCGTTTAAGTGTACTTATTGAAAGTAGTAATTCTTTCATAGGCCGCCCTTTCTTAGTATTTGACGTTCCTTATATTGCGGTATGAGGCTTCGCAGTAGGTTGCAAACATTCATCACCCATGACTGTCCCCAATTGAGCTCAGAAGCTCAATGTCTATCATGACCTCTCTTTTAGAATGTCCAAGAGCAAGCAAACTATTCCTCCAGGAGAGGGCGCCAACAGACTACTAAAGAGATCATCATTACTCAAAGAAAACCCCAAAAACCAATGCATGATAGGAATAAACAGGTAACTTTCTTTGGAGTGGAAGCGGAGAGATCGCACCAGATGCCAATTCTAGATGTTATCACACCTGTGGTCACTGCAGCAGCAGGTGAATCCACTTTGTCCAAAAGGGATCTATTCCATTCAATTGCAAATGATCTAGATAAGACAGAGAACTGCAGCACGGGGACATAGCCGAGTTGGTCAGGTTGAGTGGTGATGAGTTTGCTATTTGGATGAATAAAGAAAGTCAAAAGTGTGAAAGATAAAAAACAAAAGGAGGAAGTGTGAAAAGTGAATGGGCCAAATTGAGGTGCATATGAAGACGTATGCTTTCTTCCAATTCATTAAATCGGGCTAATATGAATCAGGTGAATTGAGTTCTGCTTTTGGAAACTGGGTTAAGAAGGGGTGCACCGTTCCTGGAGGTACTGCAATACCAGGTCAATGCGTGGAGTGGACAGAGCAAGCTCTTTTTCCATCTCCCTGTTCTAAAAATCCATTTAATATATGGTCCCCAGATAGGGGACGTATCAGATATTAAACTGATAAGAACAGATACTACACTTGATCTTAGCCAAAAGGCCGAGAAGCGATAACCAGAATTGGTTTGGGCCTCGAGTGGCACCCTGGCCTATGCCGGACACATCTTAGGGAGAGAGAGCGAGAGGGAGACAAACCCACGCCTACACAAGACATTTTGTCACCCAAGCCAACCCTTGAAAAGGCTGCTTTGCAGAGCCAAAACAAGAAGAATGGTGCGTTTTGCAGCCGCCGCCCACTGCAATGAATCTGAATAACTCCTCCTTTAGGGCGCAAGCAACTCCCCTCCCCCTTGCAGTCTTTCCAATTCACGATACAAAAAGACGGACAGGACAGGTTGCCTGACTTTCCGTCACTGCCACCCTTTGCCATCCTTACCCGTAGAAAGCCCTTTCATCATCCCCAAACCCTAATCTTTTCCCTTTCCTTCCCAGCCCCCAAACCCTGCCCTCTGTACCTTTCTCACCACCCGCTTCCCTTCTCCTGTCATCCCCCTACCACCCGGGAAAAAAAGAGATTGCCCCCTCCTTCCACTAGCCCACCCTCCCACCCAAAGAACAACTTCTTCTGCGCAGCTTGTTTTCTAGGCAGCAGCGCTATTGTGATGTCATCGGGGGGCATTGTGACAAGCCGCCAGTGTTCCGTCTCTTCATGTTGTGCACAGTTCAAACGGAAAATACATCAACAGGCAGACTACAGAAAAGCTTACTATCAAAGGTTAGAGGGGGGCTTTCTCAGAGGGCTTTTTACAGTTTTTCTATTCCCAATTAGCCGTTTAAGTGTACTTATTGAAAGTAGTAATTCTTTCATAGGCCGCCCTTTCTTAGTATTTGACGTTCCTTATATTGCGGTATGAGGCTTCGCAGTAGGTTGCAAACATTCATCACCCATGACTGTCCCCAATTGAGCTCAGAAGCTCAATGTCTATCATGACCTCTCTTTTAGAATGTCCAAGAGCAAGCAAACTATTCCTCCAGGAGAGGGCGCCAACAGACTACTAAAGAGATCATCATTACTCAAAGAAAACCCCAAAAACCAATGCATGATAGGAATAAACAGGTAACTTTCTTTGGAGTGGAAGCGGAGAGATCGCACCAGATGCCAATTCTAGATGTTATCACACCTGTGGTCACTGCAGCAGCAGGTGAATCCACTTTGTCCAAAAGGGATCTATTCCATTCAATTGCAAATGATCTAGATAAGACAGAGAACTGCAGCACGGGGACATAGCCGAGTTGGTCAGGTTGAGTGGTGATGAGTTTGCTATTTGGATGAATAAAGAAAGTCAAAAGTGTGAAAGATAAAAAACAAAAGGAGGAAGTGTGAAAAGTGAATGGGCCAAATTGAGGTGCATATGAAGACGTATGCTTTCTTCCAATTCATTAAATCGGGCTAATATGAATCAGGTGAATTGAGTTCTGCTTTTGGAAACTGGGTTAAGAAGGGGTGCACCGTTCCTGGAGGTACTGCAATACCAGGTCAATGCGTGGAGTGGACAGAGCAAGCTCTTTTTCCATCTCCCTGTTCTAAAAATCCATTTAATATATGGTCCCCAGATAGGGGACGTATCAGATATTAAACTGATAAGAACAGATACTACACTTGATCTTAGCCAAAAGGCCGAGAAGCGATAACCAGAATTGGTTTGGGCCTCGAGTGGCACCCTGGCCTATGCCGGACACATCTTAGGGAGAGAGAGCGAGAGGGAGACAAACCCACGCCTACACAAGACATTTTGTCACCCAAGCCAACCCTTGAAAAGGCTGCTTTGCAGAGCCAAAACAAGAAGAATGGTGCGTTTTGCAGCCGCCGCCCACTGCAATGAATCTGAATAACTCCTCCTTTAGGGCGCAAGCAACTCCCCTCCCCCTTGCAGTCTTTCCAATTCACGATACAAAAAGACGGACAGGACAGGTTGCCTGACTTTCCGTCACTGCCACCCTTTGCCATCCTTACCCGTAGAAAGCCCTTTCATCATCCCCAAACCCTAATCTTTTCCCTTTCCTTCCCAGCCCCCAAACCCTGCCCTCTGTACCTTTCTCACCACCCGCTTCCCTTCTCCTGTCATCCCCCTACCACCCGGGAAAAAAAGAGATTGCCCCCTCCTTCCACTAGCCCACCCTCCCACCCAAAGAACAACTTCTTCTGCGCAGCTTGTTTTCTAGGCAGCAGCGCTATTGTGATGTCATCGGGGGGCATTGTGACAAGCCGCCAGTGTTCCGTCTCTTCATGTTGTGCACAGTTCAAACGGAAAATACATCAACAGGCAGACTACAGAAAAGCTTACTATCAAAGGTTAGAGGGGGGCTTTCTCAGAGGGCTTTTTACAGTTTTTCTATTCCCAATTAGCCGTTTAAGTGTACTTATTGAAAGTAGTAATTCTTTCATAGGCCGCCCTTTCTTAGTATTTGACGTTCCTTATATTGCGGTATGAGGCTTCGCAGTAGGTTGCAAACATTCATCACCCATGACTGTCCCCAATTGAGCTCAGAAGCTCAATGTCTATCATGACCTCTCTTTTAGAATGTCCAAGAGCAAGCAAACTATTCCTCCAGGAGAGGGCGCCAACAGACTACTAAAGAGATCATCATTACTCAAAGAAAACCCCAAAAACCAATGCATGATAGGAATAAACAGGTAACTTTCTTTGGAGTGGAAGCGGAGAGATCGCACCAGATGCCAATTCTAGATGTTATCACACCTGTGGTCACTGCAGCAGCAGGTGAATCCACTTTGTCCAAAAGGGATCTATTCCATTCAATTGCAAATGATCTAGATAAGACAGAGAACTGCAGCACGGGGACATAGCCGAGTTGGTCAGGTTGAGTGGTGATGAGTTTGCTATTTGGATGAATAAAGAAAGTCAAAAGTGTGAAAGATAAAAAACAAAAGGAGGAAGTGTGAAAAGTGAATGGGCCAAATTGAGGTGCATATGAAGACGTATGCTTTCTTCCAATTCATTAAATCGGGCTAATATGAATCAGGTGAATTGAGTTCTGCTTTTGGAAACTGGGTTAAGAAGGGGTGCACCGTTCCTGGAGGTACTGCAATACCAGGTCAATGCGTGGAGTGGACAGAGCAAGCTCTTTTTCCATCTCCCTGTTCTAAAAATCCATTTAATATATGGTCCCCAGATAGGGGACGTATCAGATATTAAACTGATAAGAACAGATACTACACTTGATCTTAGCCAAAAGGCCGAGAAGCGATAACCAGAATTGGTTTGGGCCTCGAGTGGCACCCTGGCCTATGCCGGACACATCTTAGGGAGAGAGAGCGAGAGGGAGACAAACCCACGCCTACACAAGACATTTTGTCACCCAAGCCAACCCTTGAAAAGGCTGCTTTGCAGAGCCAAAACAAGAAGAATGGTGCGTTTTGCAGCCGCCGCCCACTGCAATGAATCTGAATAACTCCTCCTTTAGGGCGCAAGCAACTCCCCTCCCCCTTGCAGTCTTTCCAATTCACGATACAAAAAGACGGACAGGACAGGTTGCCTGACTTTCCGTCACTGCCACCCTTTGCCATCCTTACCCGTAGAAAGCCCTTTCATCATCCCCAAACCCTAATCTTTTCCCTTTCCTTCCCAGCCCCCAAACCCTGCCCTCTGTACCTTTCTCACCACCCGCTTCCCTTCTCCTGTCATCCCCCTACCACCCGGGAAAAAAAGAGATTGCCCCCTCCTTCCACTAGCCCACCCTCCCACCCAAAGAACAACTTCTTCTGCGCAGCTTGTTTTCTAGGCAGCAGCGCTATTGTGATGTCATCGGGGGGCATTGTGACAAGCCGCCAGTGTTCCGTCTCTTCATGTTGTGCACAGTTCAAACGGAAAATACATCAACAGGCAGACTACAGAAAAGCTTACTATCAAAGGTTAGAGGGGGGCTTTCTCAGAGGGCTTTTTACAGTTTTTCTATTCCCAATTAGCCGTTTAAGTGTACTTATTGAAAGTAGTAATTCTTTCATAGGCCGCCCTTTCTTAGTATTTGACGTTCCTTATATTGCGGTATGAGGCTTCGCAGTAGGTTGCAAACATTCATCACCCATGACTGTCCCCAATTGAGCTCAGAAGCTCAATGTCTATCATGACCTCTCTTTTAGAATGTCCAAGAGCAAGCAAACTATTCCTCCAGGAGAGGGCGCCAACAGACTACTAAAGAGATCATCATTACTCAAAGAAAACCCCAAAAACCAATGCATGATAGGAATAAACAGGTAACTTTCTTTGGAGTGGAAGCGGAGAGATCGCACCAGATGCCAATTCTAGATGTTATCACACCTGTGGTCACTGCAGCAGCAGGTGAATCCACTTTGTCCAAAAGGGATCTATTCCATTCAATTGCAAATGATCTAGATAAGACAGAGAACTGCAGCACGGGGACATAGCCGAGTTGGTCAGGTTGAGTGGTGATGAGTTTGCTATTTGGATGAATAAAGAAAGTCAAAAGTGTGAAAGATAAAAAACAAAAGGAGGAAGTGTGAAAAGTGAATGGGCCAAATTGAGGTGCATATGAAGACGTATGCTTTCTTCCAATTCATTAAATCGGGCTAATATGAATCAGGTGAATTGAGTTCTGCTTTTGGAAACTGGGTTAAGAAGGGGTGCACCGTTCCTGGAGGTACTGCAATACCAGGTCAATGCGTGGAGTGGACAGAGCAAGCTCTTTTTCCATCTCCCTGTTCTAAAAATCCATTTAATATATGGTCCCCAGATAGGGGACGTATCAGATATTAAACTGATAAGAACAGATACTACACTTGATCTTAGCCAAAAGGCCGAGAAGCGATAACCAGAATTGGTTTGGGCCTCGAGTGGCACCCTGGCCTATGCCGGACACATCTTAGGGAGAGAGAGCGAGAGGGAGACAAACCCACGCCTACACAAGACATTTTGTCACCCAAGCCAACCCTTGAAAAGGCTGCTTTGCAGAGCCAAAACAAGAAGAATGGTGCGTTTTGCAGCCGCCGCCCACTGCAATGAATCTGAATAACTCCTCCTTTAGGGCGCAAGCAACTCCCCTCCCCCTTGCAGTCTTTCCAATTCACGATACAAAAAGACGGACAGGACAGGTTGCCTGACTTTCCGTCACTGCCACCCTTTGCCATCCTTACCCGTAGAAAGCCCTTTCATCATCCCCAAACCCTAATCTTTTCCCTTTCCTTCCCAGCCCCCAAACCCTGCCCTCTGTACCTTTCTCACCACCCGCTTCCCTTCTCCTGTCATCCCCCTACCACCCGGGAAAAAAAGAGATTGCCCCCTCCTTCCACTAGCCCACCCTCCCACCCAAAGAACAACTTCTTCTGCGCAGCTTGTTTTCTAGGCAGCAGCGCTATTGTGATGTCATCGGGGGGCATTGTGACAAGCCGCCAGTGTTCCGTCTCTTCATGTTGTGCACAGTTCAAACGGAAAATACATCAACAGGCAGACTACAGAAAAGCTTACTATCAAAGGTTAGAGGGGGGCTTTCTCAGAGGGCTTTTTACAGTTTTTCTATTCCCAATTAGCCGTTTAAGTGTACTTATTGAAAGTAGTAATTCTTTCATAGGCCGCCCTTTCTTAGTATTTGACGTTCCTTATATTGCGGTATGAGGCTTCGCAGTAGGTTGCAAACATTCATCACCCATGACTGTCCCCAATTGAGCTCAGAAGCTCAATGTCTATCATGACCTCTCTTTTAGAATGTCCAAGAGCAAGCAAACTATTCCTCCAGGAGAGGGCGCCAACAGACTACTAAAGAGATCATCATTACTCAAAGAAAACCCCAAAAACCAATGCATGATAGGAATAAACAGGTAACTTTCTTTGGAGTGGAAGCGGAGAGATCGCACCAGATGCCAATTCTAGATGTTATCACACCTGTGGTCACTGCAGCAGCAGGTGAATCCACTTTGTCCAAAAGGGATCTATTCCATTCAATTGCAAATGATCTAGATAAGACAGAGAACTGCAGCACGGGGACATAGCCGAGTTGGTCAGGTTGAGTGGTGATGAGTTTGCTATTTGGATGAATAAAGAAAGTCAAAAGTGTGAAAGATAAAAAACAAAAGGAGGAAGCTGTGAAAAGTGAATGGGCCAAATTGAGGTGCATATGAAGACGTATGCTTTCTTCCAATTCATTAAATCGGGCTAATATGAATCAGGTGAATTGAGTTCTGCTTTTGGAAACTGGGTTAAGAAGGGGTGCACCGTTCCTGGAGGTACTGCAATACCAGGTCAATGCGTGGAGTGGACAGAGCAAGCTCTTTTTCCATCTCCCTGTTCTAAAAATCCATTTAATATATGGTCCCCAGATAGGGGACGTATCAGATATTAAACTGATAAGAACAGATACTACACTTGATCTTAGCCAAAAGGCCGAGAAGCGATAACCAGAATTGGTTTGGGCCTCGAGTGGCACCCTGGCCTATGCCGGACACATCTTAGGGAGAGAGAGCGAGAGGGAGACAAACCCACGCCTACACAAGACATTTTGTCACCCAAGCCAACCCTTGAAAAGGCTGCTTTGCAGAGCCAAAACAAGAAGAATGGTGCGTTTTGCAGCCGCCGCCCACTGCAATGAATCTGAATAACTCCTCCTTTAGGGCGCAAGCAACTCCCCTCCCCCTTGCAGTCTTTCCAATTCACGATACAAAAAGACGGACAGGACAGGTTGCCTGACTTTCCGTCACTGCCACCCTTTGCCATCCTTACCCGTAGAAAGCCCTTTCATCATCCCCAAACCCTAATCTTTTCCCTTTCCTTCCCAGCCCCCAAACCCTGCCCTCTGTACCTTTCTCACCACCCGCTTCCCTTCTCCTGTCATCCCCCTACCACCCGGGAAAAAAAGAGATTGCCCCCTCCTTCCACTAGCCCACCCTCCCACCCAAAGAACAACTTCTTCTGCGCAGCTTGTTTTCTAGGCAGCAGCGCTATTGTGATGTCATCGGGGGGCATTGTGACAAGCCGCCAGTGTTCCGTCTCTTCATGTTGTGCACAGTTCAAACGGAAAATACATCAACAGGCAGACTACAGAAAAGCTTACTATCAAAGGTTAGAGGGGGGCTTTCTCAGAGGGCTTTTTACAGTTTTTCTATTCCCAATTAGCCGTTTAAGTGTACTTATTGAAAGTAGTAATTCTTTCATAGGCCGCCCTTTCTTAGTATTTGACGTTCCTTATATTGCGGTATGAGGCTTCGCAGTAGGTTGCAAACATTCATCACCCATGACTGTCCCCAATTGAGCTCAGAAGCTCAATGTCTATCATGACCTCTCTTTTAGAATGTCCAAGAGCAAGCAAACTATTCCTCCAGGAGAGGGCGCCAACAGACTACTAAAGAGATCATCATTACTCAAAGAAAACCCCAAAAACCAATGCATGATAGGAATAAACAGGTAACTTTCTTTGGAGTGGAAGCGGAGAGATCGCACCAGATGCCAATTCTAGATGTTATCACACCTGTGGTCACTGCAGCAGCAGGTGAATCCACTTTGTCCAAAAGGGATCTATTCCATTCAATTGCAAATGATCTAGATAAGACAGAGAACTGCAGCACGGGGACATAGCCGAGTTGGTCAGGTTGAGTGGTGATGAGTTTGCTATTTGGATGAATAAAGAAAGTCAAAAGTGTGAAAGATAAAAAACAAAAGGAGGAAGTGTGAAAAGTGAATGGGCCAAATTGAGGTGCATATGAAGACGTATGCTTTCTTCCAATTCATTAAATCGGGCTAATATGAATCAGGTGAATTGAGTTCTGCTTTTGGAAACTGGGTTAAGAAGGGGTGCACCGTTCCTGGAGGTACTGCAATACCAGGTCAATGCGTGGAGTGGACAGAGCAAGCTCTTTTTCCATCTCCCTGTTCTAAAAATCCATTTAATATATGGTCCCCAGATAGGGGACGTATCAGATATTAAACTGATAAGAACAGATACTACACTTGATCTTAGCCAAAAGGCCGAGAAGCGATAACCAGAATTGGTTTGGGCCTCGAGTGGCACCCTGGCCTATGCCGGACACATCTTAGGGAGAGAGAGCGAGAGGGAGACAAACCCACGCCTACACAAGACATTTTGTCACCCAAGCCAACCCTTGAAAAGGCTGCTTTGCAGAGCCAAAACAAGAAGAATGGTGCGTTTTGCAGCCGCCGCCCACTGCAATGAATCTGAATAACTCCTCCTTTAGGGCGCAAGCAACTCCCCTCCCCCTTGCAGTCTTTCCAATTCACGATACAAAAAGACGGACAGGACAGGTTGCCTGACTTTCCGTCACTGCCACCCTTTGCCATCCTTACCCGTAGAAAGCCCTTTCATCATCCCCAAACCCTAATCTTTTCCCTTTCCTTCCCAGCCCCCAAACCCTGCCCTCTGTACCTTTCTCACCACCCGCTTCCCTTCTCCTGTCATCCCCCTACCACCCGGGAAAAAAAGAGATTGCCCCCTCCTTCCACTAGCCCACCCTCCCACCCAAAGAACAACTTCTTCTGCGCAGCTTGTTTTCTAGGCAGCAGCGCTATTGTGATGTCATCGGGGGGCATTGTGACAAGCCGCCAGTGTTCCGTCTCTTCATGTTGTGCACAGTTCAAACGGAAAATACATCAACAGGCAGACTACAGAAAAGCTTACTATCAAAGGTTAGAGGGGGGCTTTCTCAGAGGGCTTTTTACAGTTTTTCTATTCCCAATTAGCCGTTTAAGTGTACTTATTGAAAGTAGTAATTCTTTCATAGGCCGCCCTTTCTTAGTATTTGACGTTCCTTATATTGCGGTATGAGGCTTCGCAGTAGGTTGCAAACATTCATCACCCATGACTGTCCCCAATTGAGCTCAGAAGCTCAATGTCTATCATGACCTCTCTTTTAGAATGTCCAAGAGCAAGCAAACTATTCCTCCAGGAGAGGGCGCCAACAGACTACTAAAGAGATCATCATTACTCAAAGAAAACCCCAAAAACCAATGCATGATAGGAATAAACAGGTAACTTTCTTTGGAGTGGAAGCGGAGAGATCGCACCAGATGCCAATTCTAGATGTTATCACACCTGTGGTCACTGCAGCAGCAGGTGAATCCACTTTGTCCAAAAGGGATCTATTCCATTCAATTGCAAATGATCTAGATAAGACAGAGAACTGCAGCACGGGGACATAGCCGAGTTGGTCAGGTTGAGTGGTGATGAGTTTGCTATTTGGATGAATAAAGAAAGTCAAAAGTGTGAAAGATAAAAAACAAAAGGAGGAAGTGTGAAAAGTGAATGGGCCAAATTGAGGTGCATATGAAGACGTATGCTTTCTTCCAATTCATTAAATCGGGCTAATATGAATCAGGTGAATTGAGTTCTGCTTTTGGAAACTGGGTTAAGAAGGGGTGCACCGTTCCTGGAGGTACTGCAATACCAGGTCAATGCGTGGAGTGGACAGAGCAAGCTCTTTTTCCATCTCCCTGTTCTAAAAATCCATTTAATATATGGTCCCCAGATAGGGGACGTATCAGATATTAAACTGATAAGAACAGATACTACACTTGATCTTAGCCAAAAGGCCGAGAAGCGATAACCAGAATTGGTTTGGGCCTCGAGTGGCACCCTGGCCTATGCCGGACACATCTTAGGGAGAGAGAGCGAGAGGGAGACAAACCCACGCCTACACAAGACATTTTGTCACCCAAGCCAACCCTTGAAAAGGCTGCTTTGCAGAGCCAAAACAAGAAGAATGGTGCGTTTTGCAGCCGCCGCCCACTGCAATGAATCTGAATAACTCCTCCTTTAGGGCGCAAGCAACTCCCCTCCCCCTTGCAGTCTTTCCAATTCACGATACAAAAAGACGGACAGGACAGGTTGCCTGACTTTCCGTCACTGCCACCCTTTGCCATCCTTACCCGTAGAAAGCCCTTTCATCATCCCCAAACCCTAATCTTTTCCCTTTCCTTCCCAGCCCCCAAACCCTGCCCTCTGTACCTTTCTCACCACCCGCTTCCCTTCTCCTGTCATCCCCCTACCACCCGGGAAAAAAAGAGATTGCCCCCTCCTTCCACTAGCCCACCCTCCCACCCAAAGAACAACTTCTTCTGCGCAGCTTGTTTTCTAGGCAGCAGCGCTATTGTGATGTCATCGGGGGGCATTGTGACAAGCCGCCAGTGTTCCGTCTCTTCATGTTGTGCACAGTTCAAACGGAAAATACATCAACAGGCAGACTACAGAAAAGCTTACTATCAAAGGTTAGAGGGGGGCTTTCTCAGAGGGCTTTTTACAGTTTTTCTATTCCCAATTAGCCGTTTAAGTGTACTTATTGAAAGTAGTAATTCTTTCATAGGCCGCCCTTTCTTAGTATTTGACGTTCCTTATATTGCGGTATGAGGCTTCGCAGTAGGTTGCAAACATTCATCACCCATGACTGTCCCCAATTGAGCTCAGAAGCTCAATGTCTATCATGACCTCTCTTTTAGAATGTCCAAGAGCAAGCAAACTATTCCTCCAGGAGAGGGCGCCAACAGACTACTAAAGAGATCATCATTACTCAAAGAAAACCCCAAAAACCAATGCATGATAGGAATAAACAGGTAACTTTCTTTGGAGTGGAAGCGGAGAGATCGCACCAGATGCCAATTCTAGATGTTATCACACCTGTGGTCACTGCAGCAGCAGGTGAATCCACTTTGTCCAAAAGGGATCTATTCCATTCAATTGCAAATGATCTAGATAAGACAGAGAACTGCAGCACGGGGACATAGCCGAGTTGGTCAGGTTGAGTGGTGATGAGTTTGCTATTTGGATGAATAAAGAAAGTCAAAAGTGTGAAAGATAAAAAACAAAAGGAGGAAGTGTGAAAAGTGAATGGGCCAAATTGAGGTGCATATGAAGACGTATGCTTTCTTCCAATTCATTAAATCGGGCTAATATGAATCAGGTGAATTGAGTTCTGCTTTTGGAAACTGGGTTAAGAAGGGGTGCACCGTTCCTGGAGGTACTGCAATACCAGGTCAATGCGTGGAGTGGACAGAGCAAGCTCTTTTTCCATCTCCCTGTTCTAAAAATCCATTTAATATATGGTCCCCAGATAGGGGACGTATCAGATATTAAACTGATAAGAACAGATACTACACTTGATCTTAGCCAAAAGGCCGAGAAGCGATAACCAGAATTGGTTTGGGCCTCGAGTGGCACCCTGGCCTATGCCGGACACATCTTAGGGAGAGAGAGCGAGAGGGAGACAAACCCACGCCTACACAAGACATTTTGTCACCCAAGCCAACCCTTGAAAAGGCTGCTTTGCAGAGCCAAAACAAGAAGAATGGTGCGTTTTGCAGCCGCCGCCCACTGCAATGAATCTGAATAACTCCTCCTTTAGGGCGCAAGCAACTCCCCTCCCCCTTGCAGTCTTTCCAATTCACGATACAAAAAGACGGACAGGACAGGTTGCCTGACTTTCCGTCACTGCCACCCTTTGCCATCCTTACCCGTAGAAAGCCCTTTCATCATCCCCAAACCCTAATCTTTTCCCTTTCCTTCCCAGCCCCCAAACCCTGCCCTCTGTACCTTTCTCACCACCCGCTTCCCTTCTCCTGTCATCCCCCTACCACCCGGGAAAAAAAGAGATTGCCCCCTCCTTCCACTAGCCCACCCTCCCACCCAAAGAACAACTTCTTCTGCGCAGCTTGTTTTCTAGGCAGCAGCGCTATTGTGATGTCATCGGGGGGCATTGTGACAAGCCGCCAGTGTTCCGTCTCTTCATGTTGTGCACAGTTCAAACGGAAAATACATCAACAGGCAGACTACAGAAAAGCTTACTATCAAAGGTTAGAGGGGGGCTTTCTCAGAGGGCTTTTTACAGTTTTTCTATTCCCAATTAGCCGTTTAAGTGTACTTATTGAAAGTAGTAATTCTTTCATAGGCCGCCCTTTCTTAGTATTTGACGTTCCTTATATTGCGGTATGAGGCTTCGCAGTAGGTTGCAAACATTCATCACCCATGACTGTCCCCA
>NW_027443652.1:0-38721 GCF_048569485.1 Anomaloglossus baeobatrachus | reverse complement strand
ACGATTATCTCGGGATTGCAAGATAACCAAACAAAACTTTTAGTGGATTTCTACTTATTTTATTAAATATCATCTCCACCAAACAGGACAAGCTTGCATCTGTTAAAGTTTTGGAGAAAAATGTGTTCATTTCATGTATGCGCGAAATGCCTTAAAAATGGCTTTAAAATGGATTTGGAGCATGGAGACGATTATCTCGGGATTGCAAGATAACCAAACAAAACTTTTAGTAGATTTCTACTTATTTTATTAAATATCATCTCCACCAAACAGGACAAGCTTGCATCTGTTATAGTTTTGGAGAAAAATGTGTTCATTTCATGTATGCGCGAAATGCCTTAAAAATGGCTTTAAAATGGATTTGGAGCATGGAGACGATTATCTCGGGATTGCAAGATAACCAAACAAAACTTTTAGTGGATTTCTACTTATTTTATTAAATATCATCTCCACCAAACAGGACAAGCTTGCATCTGTTATAGTTTTGGAGAAAAATGTGTTCATTTCATGTATGCGCGAAATGCCTTAAAATGGCTTTAAAATGGATTTGGAGCATGGAGACGATTATCTCGGGATTGCAATATAACCAAACAAAACTTTTAGTGGATTTCTACTTATTTTATTAAATATCATCTCCACCAAACAGGACAAGCTTGCATCTGTTATAGTTTTGGAGAAAAATGTGTTCATTTCATGTATGCGCGAAATGCCTTAAAAATGGCTTTAAAATGGATTTGGAGCATGGAGACGATTATCTCGGGATTGCAAGATAACCAAACAAAACTTTTAGTGGATTTCTACTTATTTTATTAAATATCATCTCCACCAAACAGGACAAGCTTGCATCTGTTATAGTTTTGGAGAAAAATGTGTTCATTTCATGTATGCGCGAAATGCCTTAAAAATGGCTTTAAAATGGATTTGGAGCATGGAGACGATTATCTCGGGATTGCAAGATAACCAAACAAAACTTTTAGTGGATTTCTACTTATTTTATTAAATATCATCTCCACCAAACAGGACAAGCTTGCATCTGTTATAGTTTTGGAGAAAAATGTGTTCATTTCATGTATGCGCGAAATGCCTTAAAAATGGCTTTAAAATGGATTTGGAGCATGGAGACGATTATCTCGGGATTGCAATATAACCAAACAAAACTTTTAGTGGATTTCTACTTATTTTATTAAATATCATCTCCACCAAACAGGACAAGCTTGCATCTGTTATAGTTTTGGAGAAAAATGTGTTCATTTCATGTATGCGCGAAATGCCTTAAAAATGGCTTTAAAATGGATTTGGAGCATGGAGACGATTATCTCGGGATTGCAAGATAACCAAACAAAACGTTTAGTGGATTTCTACTTATTTTATTAAATATCATCTCCACCAAACAGGACAAGCTTGCATCTGTTATAGTTTTGGAGAAAAATGTGTTCATTTCATGTATGCGCGAAATGCCTTAAAAATGGCTTTAAAATGGATTTGGAGCATGGAGACGATTATCTCGGGATTGCAAGATAACCAAACAAAACTTTTAGTGGATTTCTACTTATTTTATTAAATATCATCTCCACCAAACAGGACAAGCTTGCATCTGTTATAGTTTTGGAGAAAAATGTGTTCATTTCATGTATGCGCGAAATGCCTTAAAAATGGCTTTAAAATGGATTTGGAGCATGGAGACGATTATCTCGGGATTGCAAGATAACCAAACAAAACTTTTAGTGGATTTCTACTTATTTTATTAAATATCATCTCCACCAAACAGGACAAGCTTGCATGTGTTATAGTTTTGGAGAAAAATGTGTTCATTTCATGTATGCGCAAAATGCCTTTGAAATGGCTTTAAAATGGATTTGGAGCATGGAGACGATTATCTCGGGATTGCAAGATAACCAAACAAAACTTTTAGTGGATTTCTACTTATTTTATTAAATATCATCTCCACCAAACAGGACAAGCTTGCATCTGTTATAGTTTTGGAGAAAAATGTGTTCATTTCATGTATGCGCGAAATGCCTTAAAAATGGCTTTAAAATGGATTTGGAGCATGGAGACGATTATATCGGGATTGCAAGATAACCAAACAAAACTTTTAGTGGATTTCTACTTATTTTATTAAATATCATCTCCACCAAACAGGACAAGCTTGCATCTGTTATAGTTTTGGAGAAAAATGTGTTCATTTCATGTATGCGCGAAATGCCTTAAAAATGGCTTTAAAATGGATTTGGAGCATGGAGACGATTATCTCGGGATTGCAATATAACCAAACAAAACTTTTAGTGGATTTCTACTTATTTTATTAAATATCATCTCCACCAAACAGGACAAGCTTGCATCTGTTATAGTTTTGGAGAAAAGTGTTCATTTCATGTATGCGCGAAATGCCTTAAAAATGGCTTTAAAATGGATTTGAGCATGGAGACGATTATCTCGGGATTGCAAGATAACCAAACAAAACGTTTAGTGGATTTCTACTTATTTATTAAATATCATCTCCACCAAACAGGACAAGCTTGCATCTGTTATAGTTTTGGAGAAAAATGTGTTCATTTCATGTATGCGCGAAATGCCTTAAAAATGGCTTTAAAATGGATTTGGAGCATGGAGACGATTATCTCGGGATTGCAAGATAACCAAACAAAACTTTTAGTGGATTTCTACTTATTTTATTAAATATCATCTCCACCAAACAGGACAAGCTTGCATCTGTTATAGTTTTGGAGAAAAATGTGTTCATTTCATGTATGCGCGAAATGCCTTAAAAATGGCTTTAAAATGGATTTGGAGCATGGAGACGATTATCTCGGGATTGCAAGATAACCAAACAAAACTTTTAGTGGATTTCTACTTATTTTATTAAATATCATCTCCACCAAACAGGACAAGCTTGCATCTGTTATAGTTTTGGAGAAAAATGTGTTCATTTCATGTATGCGCGAAATGCCTTAAAAATGGCTTTAAAATGGATTTGGAGCATGGAGACGATTATCTCGGGATTGCAAGATAACCAAACAAAACTTTTAGTGGATTTCTACTTATTTTATTAAATATCATCTCCACCAAACAGGACAAGCTTGCATCTGTTATAGTTTTGGAGAAAAATGTGTTCATTTCATGTATGCGCGAAATGCCTTAAAAATGGCTTTAAAATGGATTTGGAGCATGGAGACGATTATCTCGGGATTGCAAGATAACCAAACAAAACTTTTAGTGGATTTCTACTTATTTTATTAAATATCATCTCCACCAAACAGGACAAGCTTGCATCTGTTATAGTTTTGGAGAAAAATGTGTTCATTTCATGTATGCGCGAAATGCCTTAAAAATGGCTTTAAAATGGATTTGGAGCATGGAGACGATTATCTCGGGATTGCAAGATAACCAAACAAAACTTTTAGTGGATTTCTACTTATTTTATTAAATATCATCTCCACCAAACAGGACAAGCTTGCATCTGTTATAGTTTTGGAGAAAAATGTGTTCATTTCATGTATGCGCGAAATGCCTTAAAAATGGCTTTAAAATGGATTTGGAGCATGGAGACGATTATCTCGGGATTGCAAGATAACCAAACAAAACTTTTAGTGGATTTCTACTTATTTTATTAAATATCATCTCCACCAAACAGGACAAGCTTGCATCTGTTATAGTTTTGGAGAAAAAATGTGTTCATTTCATGTATGCGCGAAATGCCTTAAAAATGGCTTTAAAATGGATTTGGAGCATGGAGACGATTATCTCGGGATTGCAAGATAACCAAACAAAACTTTTAGTGGATTTCTACTTATTTTATTAAATATCATCTCCACCAAACAGGACAAGCTTGCATCTGTTATAGTTTTGGAGAAAAATGTGTTCATTTCATGTATGCGCGAAATGCCTTAAAAATGGCTTTAAAATGGATTTGGAGCATGGAGACGATTATCTCGGGATTGCAAGATAACCAAACAAAACTTTTAGTGGATTTCTACTTATTTTATTAAATATCATCTCCACCAAACAGGACAAGCTTGCATCTGTTATAGTTTTGGAGAAAAATGTGTTCATTTCATGTATGCGCGAAATGCCTTAAAAATGGCTTTAAAATGGATTTGGAGCATGGAGACGATTATCTCGGGATTGCAATATAACCAAACAAAACTTTTAGTGGATTTCTACTTATTTTATTAAATATCATCTCCACCAAACAGGACAAGCTTGCATCTGTTATAGTTTTGGAGAAAAATGTGTTCATTTCATGTATGCGCGAAATGCCTTAAAAATGGCTTTAAAATGGATTTGGAGCATGGAGACGATTATCTCGGGATTGCAAGATAACCAAACAAAACTTTTAGTGGATTTCTACTTATTTTATTAAATATCATCTCCACCAAACAGGACAAGACAAGCTTGCATCTGTTATAGTTTTGGAGAAAAATGTGTTCATTTCATGTATGCGCGAAATGCCTTAAAAATGGCTTTAAAATGGATTTGGAGCATGGAGACGATTATCTCGGGATTGCAAGATAACCAAACAAAACTTTTAGTGGATTTCTACTTATTTTATTAAATATCATCTCCACCAAACAGGACAAGCTTGCATCTGTTATAGTTTTGGAGAAAAATGTGTTCATTTCATGTATGCGCGAAATGCCTTAAAAATGGCTTTAAAATGGATTTGGAGCATGGAGACGATTATCTCGGGATTGCAAGATAACCAAACAAAACTTTTAGTGGATTTCTACTTATTTTATTAAATATCATCTCCACCAAACAGGACAAGCTTGCATCTGTTATAGTTTTGGAGAAAAATGTGTTCATTTCATGTATGCGCAAAATGCCTTAAAAATGGCTTTAAAATGGATTTGGAGCATGGAGACGATTATCTCAGGATGGCAATATAAACAAACGAAACTTTTAGTAGATTTCTACTTATTTTATTAAATATTATCTCCACCAAACAGGACAAGCTTGCATCTGTTATAGTTTTGGAGAAAAATGTGTTCATTTCATGTATGCGCGAAATGCCTTAAAAATGGCTTTAAAATGGATTTGGAGCATGGAGACGATTATCTCGGGATTGCAAGATAACCAAACAAAACTTTTAGTGGATTTCTACTTATTTTATTAAATATCATCTCCACCAAACAGGACAAGCTTGCATCTGTTATAGTTTTGGAGAAAAATGTGTTCATTTCATGTATGCGCGAAATGCCTTAAAAATGGCTTTAAAATGGATTTGGAGCATGGAGACGATTATCTCGGATTGCAAGATAACCAAACAAAACTTTTAGTGGATTTCTACTTATTTTATTAAATATCATCTCCACCAAACAGGACAAGCTTGCATCTGTTATAGTTTTGGAGAAAAATGTGTTCATTTCATGTATGCGCGAAATGCCTTAAAAATGGCTTTAAAATGGATTTGGAGCATGGAGACGATTATCTCGGATTGCAAGATAACCAAACAAAACTTTTAGTGGATTTCTACTTATTTTATTAAATATCATCTCCACCAAACAGGACAAGCTTGTTTAAAATGGATTTGGAGCATGGAGACGATTATCTCGGGATTGCAAGATAACAAATAGACAAAACTTTATAGTAGGGATTTCTACTTATTTTATTAAATATCATCTCCACCAAACAGGACAAGCTTGCATTACTGTTTTTAGTTTTGGAGAAAAATGTGTTCATTTTCTGTATGCGCGAAATGCCTTAAAAATGGCTTTAAAATGGGATTTGGAGCATGGAGACGATTATCTCGGGATTGCAATATAACCAAACAAAAACTTTTAGTGGATTTCTACTTATTTTATTAAATATCATCTCCCACCAAACAGGACAAGCTTGCATCTGTCTATAGTTTTGGAGAAAAATGTGTTCATTTCATGTATGGCGCGAAATGCCTTAAAAAATGGCTTTAAAATGGATTTGGGAGCATGGAGACGATTATCTCGGATTGCAAGATAACCACACTAAAACTTTTGAGTGATTTCTACTTATTTTATTAAATCATTCTATCTCCACCTAAACAGGACAAGCTTTGCATTCTGTTAATAGTTTTGGAGAAAAATGTGTTCATTTCATGTATGCCGCGAGAAGGCCTTAAAAATGGCTTAAAATGGATTTGGAGCATGGGAGGACGATTATCTCGGGATTGCAAGATAACCAAACAAAACTTTTAGTGGATTTCTACTTATTTTATTAAATATCATCTCCACCAAACAGGACAAGCTTGCATCTGTTATAGTTTTGGAGAAAAATGTGTTCATTTCATGTATGCGCGAAATGCCTTAAAAATGGCTTTAAAATGGATTTGGAGCATGGAGACGATTATCTCGGGATTGCAAGATAACCAAACAAAACTTTTAGTGGATTTCTACTTATTTTATTAAATATCATCTCCACCAAACAGGACAAGCTTGCATCTGTTATAGTTTTGGAGAAAAATGTGTTCATTTCATGTATGCGCGAAATGCCTTAAAAATGGCTTTAAAATGGATTTGAGCATGGAGACGATTATCTCGGGATTGCAATATAACCAAACAAAACTTTTAGTGGATTTCTACTTATTTTATTAAATATCATCTCCACCAAACAGGACAAGCTTGCATCTGTTATAGTTTTGGAGAAAAAATGTGTTCATTTCATGTATGCGCGAAATGCCTTAAAAATGGCTTTAAAATGGATTTGGAGCATGGAGACGATTATCTCGGGATTGCAAGATAACCAAACAAAACTTTTAGTGGATTTCTACTTATTTTATTAAATATCATCTCCACCAAACAGGACAAGGCTTGCATCTGTTAAAGTTTTGGAGAAAAATGTGTTCATTTCAATGTATGCGCGAAATGCCTTAAAAAATGGCTTTAAAATGGATTTGGAGCATGGAGACGATTATCTCGGGATTGCAAGATAACCAAACAAAACTTTTAGTGGATTTCTACTTATTTTATTAAATATCATCTCCACCAAAACAGGACAAGCTTGCATCTGTTATAGTTTTGGAGAAAAATGTGTTCATTTCATGTATGCGCGAAATGCCTTAAAAATGGCTTAAAGAATGGATTTGGAGCATGGAGACGATTATCTCGGGATTGCAAGATAACCATACAAAACTTTAGTGGATTTCTACTTATTTTATTAAATATCATCTCCACCAAACAGGACAAGCTTGCATCTGTTATAGTTTTGGAGAAAAATGTGTTCATTTTCATGTATGCGCGAAATGCCTTAAAAATGGCTTTGATAAATGGATTTGGAGCATGGAGACGATTATCTCAGGGATTGCAATATAACCAAACAAAACTTTTAGTGGATTTCTACTTATTTTATTAAATATCATCTCCACCAAACAGGACAAGCTTGCATCTGTTATAGTTTTGGAGAAAAATGTGTTCATTTGATGTATGCGCGAAATGCCTTAAAAATGGCTTTAAAATGGATTTGAGCATGGAGACGATTATCTCGGGATTGCAAGATAACCAAACAAAACTTTTAGTGGATTTCTACTTATTTTATTAAATATCATCTCCACCAAACAGGACAAGCTTGCATCTGTTATAGTTTTGGAGAAAAAATGTGTTCATTTCATGTATGCGCGAAATGCCTTAAAATGGCTTTAAAATGGATTTGGAGCATGGAGACGATTATCTCGGATTGCAAGATAACCATAACAAAACTTTTAGTGGATTTTCTACTTATTTTATTAAATATCATCTCCACCAAACAGGACAAGCTTGCATCTGTTATAGTTTTGGAGAAAAATGTGTTCATTTCATGTATGCGCGAAATGCCTTAAAAATGGCTTTAAAATGGATTTGGAGCATGGAGACGATTATCTCGGGATTGCAATATAACCAAACAAAACTTTTAGGTGGATTTCTACCTTATTTTATTAATATCATCTCCACCAAACAGGACAAGTCTTGCATCTGTTATAGTTTTGGAGAAAAATGTGTTCATTTTCATGTATGCGCGAAATGCCCTTAAAAAATGGCTTTAAAATGGATTTGGAGCATGGAGACGATTATCTCGGGATTGCAAGATAACCAAACAAAACGTTTAGTGGATTTCTACTTATTTTATTAAATATCATCTCCACCAAACAGGACAAGCTTGCATCTGTTATAGTTTTGGAGAAAAATGTGTTCATTTCATGTATGCGCGAAATGCCTTAAAAATGGCTTTAAAATGGATTGGAGCATGGAGACGATTATCTCGGGATTGCAAGATAACCAAACAAAACTTTTAGTGGATTTCTACTTATTTTATTAAATATCATCTCCACCAAACAGGACAAGCTTGCATCTGTTATAGTTTTGGAGAAAAATGTGGTTCATTTCATGTATGCGCGAAATGCCTTAAAAACTTGGCTTTAAAATGGATTTGGTGAGGCATGGAGACGATTATCTCGGGATTGCATAGATAACCAAACAAACTTTTAGTGGATTTTTTCTTATTTTATTAAATATCATCTCCACCAAACAGGACAAGCTTGCATGTGTAAAGTTTTGGAGAAAAATTGTGTTCATTTCATGTATGCGCAAAATGCCTTTGAAATGGCTTAAAATGGATTGGAGCATGGAGACGATTATCTCGGGATTGCAAGATAACCAAACAAAACTTTTAGTGGATTTCTACTTATTTTATTAAATATCATCTCCACCAAACAGGACAAGCTGCATCTGTTATAGTTTTGGAGAAAAATGTGTTCATTTCATGTATGCGCGAAATGCCTTAAAAATGGCTTTAAAATGGATTTGGAGCATGGAGACGATTATCTCGGGATTGCAAGATAACCAAACAAAACTTTTAGTGGATTTCTACTTATTTTATTAAATATCATCTCCACCAAACAGGACAAGCTTGCATCTGTTATAGTTTTGGAGAAAAATGTGTTCATTTCATGTATGCGCGAAATGCCTTAAAAATGGCTTTAAAATGGATTTGGAGCATGGAGACGATTATCTCGGGATTGCAAGATAACCAAACAAAACGTTTAGTGGATTTCTACTTATTTTATTAAATATCATCTCCACCAAACAGGACAAGCTTGCATCTGTTATAGTTTTGGAGAAAAATGTGTTCATTTCATGTATGCGCGAAATTGCCCTTAAAAATGGCTTTAAAATGGATTTGGAGCATGGAGACGATTATCTCGGGATTGCAAGATAACCAAACAAAACTTTTAGTGGATTTCTACTTATTTTTATTAAATATCATCTCCACCAAACAGGACAAGCTTGCATCTGTTATAGTTTTGGAGAAAAATGTGTTCATTTCATGTATGCGCGAAATGCCTTAAAAATGGCTTTAAAATGGATTTGGAGCATGGAGACGATTATCTCGGGATTGCAAGATAACCAAACAAAACTTTTAGTGGATTTCTACTTATTTTATTAAATATCATCTCCACCAAACAGGACAAGCTTGCATCTGTTATAGTTTTGGAGAAAAATGTGTTCATTTCATGTATGCGCGAAATGCCTTAAAAATGGCTTTAAAATGGATTTGGAGCATGGAGACGATTATCTCGGGATTGCAATATAACCAAACAAAACTTTAGTGGATTTCTACTTATTTTATTAAATATCATCTCCACCAAACAGGACAAGCTTGCATCTGTTATAGTTTTGGAGAAAAATGTGTTCATTTCATGTATGCGCGAAATGCCTTAAAAATGGCTTTAAAATGGATTTGGAGCATGGAGACGATTATCTCGGGATTGCAAGATAACCAAACAAAACTTTTAGTGGATTTCTACTTATTTTATTAAATATCATCTCCACCAAACAGGACAAGCTTGCATCTGTTATAATTTTGGAGAGAAAAATGTGTTCATTTCATGTATGCGCGAAATGCCTTAAAAATGGCTTTAAAATGGATTTGAGCATGGAGACGATTATCTCGGGATTGCAAGATAACCAAACAAAACTTTTAGTGGATTTCTACTTATTTTATTAAATATCATCTCCTCACCAAACAGGACAAGCTTGCATCTGTTAAAGTTTTGGAGAAAAATGTGTTCATTTCATGTATGCGCAAAATGCCTTAAAAATGGCTTTAAAATGGATTTGGAGCATGGAGACGATTATCTCAGGATGGCAATATAAACAAACGAAACTTTTAGTAGAATTTCTACTTATTTTTATTAAATATTATCTCCACCAAACAGGACAAGCTTGCATCTGTTATAGTTTTGGAGAAAAATGTGTTCATTTCATGTATGCGCGAAATGCCTTAAAAATGGCTTTAAAATGGATTTGGAGCATGGAGACGATTATCTCGGGATTGCAAGATAACCAAACAAAACTTTTAGTGGATTTCTACTTATTTTATTAAATATCATCTCCACCAAACAGGACAAGCTTGCATCTGTTATAGTTTTGGAGAAAAATGTGTTCATTTCATGTATGCGCGAAATGTCCTCTAAAAATGGCTTTAAAATGGATTTGGAGCATGGAGACGATTATCTCGGGATTGCAAGATAACCAAACAAAACTTTTAGTGGATTTCTACTTATTTTATTCAATATCATCTCCACCAAACAGGACAAGCTTGCATCTGTTATAGTTTTGGAGAAAAATGTGTTCATTTCATGTATGCGCGAAATGCCTTAAAAATGGCTTTAAAATGGATTTGGAGCATGGAGACGATTATCTCGGGATTGCAAGATAACAAAACAAAACTTTTAGTGGATTTCTACTTATTTTATTAAATATCAATCTCCACCAAACAGGACAAGCTTGCATCTGTTAAAGTTTTGGAGAAAAATGTGTTCATTTCATGTATGCGCGAAATGCCTTAAAAATGGCTTTAAAATGGATTTGGAGCATGGAGACGATTATCTCGGGATTGCAAGATAACCAAACAAAACTTTTAGGTGGATTTCTACTTATTTTATTAAATATCATCTCCACCAACAGGACAAGCTTGCATCTGTTATAGTTTTGGAGAAAAATGTGTTCATTTCATGTATGCGCGAAATGCCTTAACAAATGGCTTTAAAATGGATTTGGAGCATGGAGACGATTATCTCGGGGATTGCAAGATAACCAAACAAAACTTTTAGTGGATTTCTACTTATTTTATTAAATATCATCTCCACCAAACAGGACAAGCTTGCATCTGTTATAGTTTTGGAGAAAAATGTGTTCATTTCATGTATGCGCGAAATGCCTTAAAATGGCTTTAAAATGGATTTGGAGCATGGAGACGATTATCTCGGGATTGCAATAACCAAACAAAACTTTTAGTGGATTTCTACTTATTTTATTAAATATCATCTCCACCAAACAGGACAAGCTTGCATCTGTTATAGTTTTGGAGAAAAATGTGTTCATTTCATGTATGCGCGAAATGCCTTAAAAATGGCTTTAAAATGGATTTGGAGCATGGAGACGATTATCTCGGGATTGCAAGATAACCAAACAAAACGTTTAGTGGATTTCTACTTATTTTATTAAATATCATCTCCACCAAACAGGACAAGCTTGCATCTGTTATAGTTTTGGAGAAAAATGTGTTCATTTCATGTATGCGCGAAATGCCTTAAAAATGGCTTTAAAATGGATTTGAGAGCATGGAGGACGATTATCTCGGGATTGCAAGATAACCAAACAAAACTTTTAGTGGATTTCTACTTATTTTATTAAATATCATCTCCACCAAACAGGGACAAGCTTGCATCTGTTATAGTTTTGGAGAAAATGTGTTCATTTCATGTATGCGCGAAATGCCTTAAAAATGCTTTAAAATGGATTTGGAGCATGGAGACGATTATCTCGGGATTGCAAGATAACCAAACAAAACTTTTAGTGGATTTCTACTTATTTTATTAAATATCATCTCCACCAAACAGGACAAGCTTGCATCTGTTATAGTTTTGGAGAAAAATGTGTTCATTTCATGTATGCGCGAAATGCCTTAAAAATGGCTTTAAAATGGATTTGGAGCATGGAGACGATTATCTCGGGATTGCAATATAACCAAACAAAACTTTTAGTGGATTTCTACTTATTTTATTAAATATCATCTCCACCAAACAGGACAAGCTTGCATCTGTTATAGTTTTGGGAGAAAAATGTGTTCATTTCATGTATGCGCGAAATGCCTTAAAAATGGCTTTAAAATGGATTTGGAGCATGGAGACGATTATCTCGGGATTGCAAGATAACCAAACAAAACTTTTAGTGGATTTCTACTCTATTTTATTAAATATCATCTCCACCAAACAGGACAAGCTTGCATCTGTTATAGTTTTGGAGAAAAATGTGTTCATTTCATGTATGCGCGAAATGCCTTAAAAATGGCTTTAAAATGGATTTGGAGCATGGAGACGATTATCTCGGGATTGCAAGATAACCAAACAAAACTTTTAGTGGATTTCTACTTATTTTATTAAATATCATCTCCACCAAACAGGACAAGCTTGCATCTGTTATAGTTTTGGAGAAAAATGTGTTCATTTCATGTATGCGCAAAATGCCGTAAAAAATGGCTTTAAAATGGATTTGGAGCATGGAGACGATTATCTCAGGATGGCAATATAAACAAACGAAACTTTTAGTAGATTTCTACTTATTTTATTAAATATTATCTCCACCAAACAGGACAAGCTTGCAATCTGTTATAGTTTTGGAGAAAAATGTGTTCATTTCATGTATGCGCGAAATGCCTTAAAAATGGCTTTAAAATGGATTTGGAGCATGGAGACGATTATCTCGGGATTGCAAGATAACCAAACAAAACTTTTAGTGGATTTCTACTTATTTTATTAAATATCATCTCCACCAAACAGGACAAGCTTGCATCTGTTAGTTTTGGAGAAAAATGTGTTCATTTCATGTATGCGCGAAATGCCTTAAAAATGGCTTTAAAATGGATTTGGAGCATGGAGACGATTATCTCGGGATTGCAAGATAACCAAACAAAACTTTTAGTGGATTTCTACTTATTTTATTAAATATCATCTCCACCAAACAGGACAAGCTTGCATCTGTTATAGTTTTGGAGAAAAATGTGTTCATTTCATGTATGCGCGAAATGCCTTAAAAATGGCTTTAAAATGGATTTGGAGCATGGAGACGATTATCTCGGGATTGCAAGATAACAAAACAAAACTTTTAGTGGATTTCTACCTATTTTATTAAATATCATCTCCACCAAACAGGACAAGCTTGCATCTGTTAAAGTTTTTGGAGGAAAAATGTGTTCATTTTCATGTATGCGCGAAATGCCTTAAAAATGGCTTTAAAATGGATTTGGAGCATGGAGACGATTATCTCGGGATTGCAAGATAACCAAACAAAACTTTTAGTGGATTTCTACTTATTTTATTAAATATCATCTCCACCAAACAGGACAAGCTTGCATCTGTTATAGTTTTGGAGAAAAATGTGTTCATTTCATGTATGCGCGAAATGCCTTAAAATGGCTTTAAAATGGATTTGGAGCATGGAGACGATTATCTCGGGATTGCAAGATAACCAAACAAAACTCTTTAGTGGATTTCTACTTATTTTATTAAATATCATCTCCACCAAACAGGACAAGCTTGCATCTGTTTATAGTTTTGGAGAAAAATGTGTTCATTTCATGTATGCGCGAAATGCCTTAAAATGGCTTAAAATGGATTTGGAGCATGGAGACGATTATCTCGGGATTGCAATATAACCAAACAAAACTTTTAGTGGATTTCTACTTATTTTATTAAATATCATCTCCACCAAACAGGACAAGCTTGCCATCTGTTATAGTTTTGGAGAAAAATGTGTTCATTTCATGTATGCGCGAAAATTCCTTAAAAATGGCTTTAAAATGGATTTGGAGCATGGAGACGATTATCTCGGGATTGCAAGATAACCAAACAAAACTTTTAGTGGATTTCTACTTATTTTATTAAATATCATCTCCACCAAACAGGACAAGCTTGCATCTGTTATAGTTTTGGAGAAAAATGTGTTCATTTCATGTATGCGCGAAATGCCTTAAAAATGGCTTTAAAATGGATTTGGAGCATGGAGACGATTATCTCGGGATTGCAAGATAACCAAACAAAACTTTTAGTGGATTTCTACTTATTTTATTAAATATCATCTCCACCAAACAGGACAAGCTTGCATCTGTTATAGTTTTGGAGAAAAATGTGTTCATTTCATGTATGCGCGAAATGCCTTAAAAATGGCTTTAAAATGGATTTGGAGCATGGAGACGATTATCTCGGGATTGCAAGATAACCAAACAAAACTTTTAGTGGATTTCTACTTATTTTATTAAATATCATCTCCACCAAACAGGACAAGCCTGCATCTGTTATAGTTTTGGAGAAAAATGTGTTCATTTCATGTATGCGCGAAATGCCTTAAAAATGGCTTTAAAATGGATTTGGAGCATGGAGACGATTATCTCGGGATTGCAAGATAACCTAAACAAAACTTTTAGTGGATTTCTACTTATTTTATTAAATATCATCTCCACCAAACAGGACAAAGCTTGCATGTGTTACAGTTTTGGGAGAAAAATGTGTTCATTTCATGTATGCGCAAAATGCCTTAAAAATGGCTTTAAAATGGATTTGGAGCATGGAGACGATTATCTCGGGATTGCAAGATAACCAAACAAAACTTTTAGTGGATTTCTACTTATTTTATTAAATATCATCTCCACCAAACAGGACAAGCTTGCATCTGTTATAGTTTTGGAGAAAAATGTGTTCATTTCATATATGCGCGAAATGCCTTAAAATGGCTTTAAATGGATTTGGAGCATGGAGACGATTATCTCGGGATTTCAAGATAACCAAACAAAAACTTTTAGTGGATTTCTACTTATTTTATTAAATATCATCTCCACCAAACAGGACAAGCTTGCATCTGTTATAGTTTTGGAGAAAAATGTGTTCATTTCATGTATGCGCGAAATGCCTTAAAAATGGCTTTAAAATGGATTTGGAGCATGGAGACGATTATCTCGGGATTGCAAGATAACCAAACAAAACTTTTAGTGGATTTCTACTTATTTTATTAAATATCATCTCCACCAAACAGGACAAGCTTGCATCTGTTATAGTTTTGGAGAAAAATGTGTTCATTTCATGTATGCGCGAAATGCCTTAAAAATGGCTTTAAAATGGATTTGGAGCATGGAGACGATTATCTCGGGATTGCAAGATAACCAAACAAAACTTTTAGTGGATTTCTACTTATTTTATTAAATATCATCTCCACCAAACAGGACAAGCTTGCATCTGTTATAGTTTTGGAGAAAAATGTGTTCATTTCATGTATGCGCGAAATGCCTTAAAAATGGCTTTAAATGGATTTGGAGCATGGAGACGGTTATCTCGGGATTGCAAGATAACCAAACAAAACTTTTAGTGGATTTCTACTTATTTTATTAAATATCATCTCCACCAAACAGGACAAGCTTGCATCTGTTATAGTTTTGGAGAAAAATGTGTTCATTTCATGTATGCGCGAAATGCCTTAAAAATGGCTTTAAAATGGATTTGGAGCATGGAGACGATTATCTCGGATTGCAAGATAACCAAACAAAACTTTTAGTGGATTTCTACTTATTTTATTAAATATCATCTCCACCAAACAGGACAAGCTTGCATCTGTTATAGTTTTGGAGAAAAATGTGTTCATTTCATGTATGCGCAGAAATGCCTTAAAAATGGCTTTAAAATGGATTTGGAGCATGGAGACGATTATCTCGGGATTGCAAGATAACCAAACAAAACTTTTAGTGGATTTCTACTTTATTTTATTAAATATCTCCACCAAACAGGACAAGCTTGCATCTTTTATAGTTTTGGAGAAAAATGTGTTCATTCATGTATGCGCGAAATGCCTTAAAAATGGCTTTAAAATGGATTTGGAGCATGGAGACGATTATCTCGGGATTGCAAGATAACCAAACAAAACTTTTAGTGGATTTCTACTTATTTTATTAAATATCATCTCCACCAAACAGGACAAGCTTGCATCTGTTATAGTTTTGGAGAAAAATGTGTTCATTTCATGTATGCGCGAAATGCCTTAAAAAATAGCTTTAAAATGGATTTGGAGCATGGAGACGATTATCTCGGGATTGCAAGATAACCAAACAAAACTTTTAGTGGATTTCTACTTATTTTATTAAATATCATCTCCACCAAACAGGACAAGCTTGCATGTGTTATAGTTTTGGAGAAAAATGTGTTCATTTCATGTATGCGCAAAATGCCTTAAAAATGGCTTTAAAATGGATTTGGAGCATGGAGACGATTATCTCGGGATTGCAAGATAACCAAACAAAACTTTTAGTGGATTTCTACTTATTTTATTAAATATCATCTCCACCAAACAGGACAAGCTTGCATCTGTTATAGTTTTGGAGAAAAATGTGTTCATTTCATGTATGCGCGAAATGCCTTAAAAATGGCTTTAAAATGGATTTGGAGCATGGAGACGATTATCTCGGGATTGCAAGATAACCAAACAAAACTTTTAGTGGATTTCTACTTATTTTATTAAATATCATCTCCACCAAACAGGACAAGCTTGCATCTGTTATAGTTTTGGAGAAAAATGTGTTCATTTCATGTGTGCGCGAAATGCCTTAAAAATGGCTTTAAAATGGATTTGGAGCATGGAGACGATTATCTCGGGATTGCAAGATAACCAAACAAAACCTTTAGTGGGATTTCTACTTATTTTATTAAATATCATCTCCACCAAACAGGACAAGCTTGCATCTGTTAAAGTTTTGGAGAAAAATGTGTTCATTTCATGTATGCGCGAAATGCCTTAAAAATGGCTTTAAAATGGATTTGGAGCATGGAGACGATTATCTCGGGATTGCAAGATAACCAAACAAAACTTTTAGTGGATTTCTACTTATTTTATTAAATATCATCTCCACCAAACAGGACAAGCTTGCATCTGTTATAGTTTTGGAGAAAAATGTGTTCATTTCATGTATGCGCGAAATGCCTTAAAAATGGCTTTAAAATGGATTTGGAGCATGGAGACGATTATCTCGGGATTGCAAGATAACCAAACAAAACTTTTAGTGGATTTCTACTTATTTTATTAAATATCATCTCCACCAAACAGGACAAGCTTGCATCTGTTATAGTTTTGGCAGAAAAATGTGTTCATTTCATGTATGCGCGAAATGCCTTAAAAATGGCTTTAAAATGGATTTGGAGCATGGAGACGATTATCTCGGGATTGCAAGATAACCAAACAAAACTTTTAGTGGATTTCTACTTATTTTATTAAATATCATCTCCACCAAACAGGACAAGCTTGCATCTGTTATAGTTTTGGAGAAAAATGTGTTCATTTCATGTATGCGCGAAATGCCTTAAAAATGGCTTTAAATGGATTTGGAGCATGGAGGACGATTATCTCGGATTGCAAGATAACCAAACAAAACTTGTAGTGGATTTCTACTTATTTTATTAAATATCATCTCCACCAAACAGGACAAGCTTGCATCTGTTATAGTTTTGGAGAAAAATGTGTTCATTTCATGTATGCGCAAATGCCTTACAAATGGCTTTAAAATGGATTTGGAGCATGGAGACGATTATCTCGGGATTGCAAGATAACCAAACAAAACTTTTAGTGGATTTCTACTTATTTTATTAAATATCATCTCCACCAAACAGGACAAGCTTGCATCTGTTATAGTTTTGGAGAAAAATGTGTTCATTTCATGTATGCGCGAAATGCCTTAAAAATGGCTTTAAAATGGATTTGGAGCATGGAGACGATTATCTCGGGATTGCAAGATAACCAAACAAAACTTTTAGTGGATTTCTACTTATTTTATTAAATATCATCTCCACCAAACAGGACAAGCTTGCATCTGTTATAGTTTTGGAGAAAAATGTGTTCATTTCATGTATGCGCGAAATGCCTTAAAAATGGCTTTAAAATGGATTTGGAGCATGGAGACGATTATCTCGGGATTGCAAGATAACCAAACAAAACTTTTAGTGGATTTCTACTTATTTTATTAAATATCATCTCCACCAAACAGGACAAGCTTGCATGTGTTATAGTTTGGAGAAAAATGTGTTCATTTCATGTATGCGAAAAATGCCTTTGAAATGGCTTTAAAATGGATTTGGAGCATGGAGACGATTATCTCAGGATGGCAATATAAACAAACGAAACTTTTAGTAGATTTCTACTTATTTTATTAAATATTATCTCCACCAAACAGGACAAGCTTGCATCTGTTATAGTTTTGGAGAAAAATGTGTTCATTTCATGTATGCGCGAAATGCCTTAAAAATGGCTTTAAAATGGATTTGGAGCATGGAGACGATTATCTCGGGATTGCAAGATAACCAAACAAAACTTTTAGTGGATTTCTACTTATTTTATTAAATATCATCTCCACCAAACAGGACAAGCTTGCATGTGTTATAGTTTTGGAGAAAAATGTGTTCATTTCATGTATGCGCGAAATGCCTTAAAAATGGCTTTAAAATGGATTTGGAGCATGGAGACGATTATCTCGGGATTGCAAGATAACCAAACAAAACTTTTAGTGGATTTCTACTTATTTTATTAAATATCATCTCCACCAAACAGGACAAGCTTGCATCTGTTATAGTTTTGGAGAAAAATGTGTTCATTTCATGTATGCGCGAAATGCCTTAAAAATGGCTTTAAAATGGATTTGGAGCATGGAGACGATTATCTCGGGATTGCAAGATAACCAAACAAAACTTTTAGTGGATTTCTACTTATTTTATTAAATATCATCTCCACCAAACAGGACAAGCTTGCATCTGTTATAGTTTTGGAGAAAAATGTGTTCATTTCATGTATGCGCGAAATGCCTTAAAAATGGCTTTAAAATGGATTTGGAGCATGGAGACGATTATCTCGGGATTGCAAGATAACCAAACAAAACTTTAGTGGATTTCTACTTATTTTATTAAATATCATCTCCACCAAACAGGACAAGCTTGCATGTGTTATAGTTTTGGAGAAAAATGTGTTCATTTCATGTATGCGCGAAATGCCTTAAAAATGGCTTTAAAATGGATTTGGAGCATGGAGACGATTATCTCGGGATTGCAAGATAACTAAACAAAACTTTTAGTGGATTTCTACTTATTTTATTAAATATCATCTCCACCAAACAGGACAAGCTTGCATCTGTTATAGTTTTGGAGAAAAATGTGTTCATTTCATGTATGCGCGAAATGCCTTAAAAATGGCTTTAAAATGGATTTGGAGCATGGAGACGATTATCTCGGGATTGCAAGATAACCAAACAAAACTTTTAGTGGATTTCTACTTATTTTATTAAATATCATCTCCACCAAACAGGACAAGCTTGCATCTGTTATAGTTTTGGAGAAAAATGTGTTCATTTCATGTATGCGCGAAATGCCTTAAAAATGGCTTTAAAATGGATTTGGAGCATGGAGACGATTATCTCGGGATTGCAAGATAACCAAACAAAACTTTTAGTGGATTTCTACTTATTTTATTAAATATCATCTCCACCAAACAGGACAAGCTTGCATGTGTTATAGTTTTGGAGAAAATGTGTTCATTTCATGTATGCGCAAAATACCTTTGAAATGGCTTTAAAATGGATTTGGAGCATGGAGACGATTATCTCAGGATGGCAATATAAACAAACGAAACTTTTAGTAGATTTCTACTTATTTTATTAAATATTATCTCCACCAAACAGGACAAGCTTGCATCTGTTATAGTTTTGGAGAAAAATGTGTTCATTTCATGTATGCGCGAAATGCCTTAAAAATGGCTTTAAAATGGATTTGGAGCATGGAGACGATTATCTCGGGATTGCAAGATAACCAAACAAAACTTTAGTGGATTTCTACTTATTTTATTAAATATCATCTCCACCAAACAGGACAAGCTTGCATCTGTTATAGTTTTGGAGAAAAATGTGTTCATTTCATGTATGCGCGAAATGCCTTAAAAATGGCTTTAAAATGGATTTGGAGCATGGAGACGATTATCTCGGGATTGCAAGATAACCAAACAAAACTTTTAGTGGATTTCTACTTATTTTATTAAATATCATCTCCACCAAACAGGACAAGCTTGCATCTGTTATAGTTTTGGAGAAAAATGTGTTCATTTCATGTATGCGCGAAATGCCTTAAAAATGGCTTTAAAATGGATTTGGAGCATGGAGACGATTATCTCGGGATTGCAAGATAACCAAACAAAACTTTTAGTGGATTTCTACTTATTTATTAAATATCATCTCCACCAAACAGGACAAGCTTGCATCTGTTATAGTTTTGGAGAAAAATGTGTTCATTTCATGTATGCGCGAAATGCCTTAAAAATGGCTTTAAAATGGATTTGGAGCATGGAGACGATTATCTCGGGATTGCAAGATAACCAAACAAAACTTTTAGTGGATTTCTACTTATTTATTAAATATCATCTCCACCAAACAGGACAAGCTTGCATGTGTTATAGTTTTGGAGAAAAATGTGTTCATTTCATGTATGCGCAAAATGCCTTTGAAATGGCTTTAAAATGGATTTGGAGCATGGAGACGATTATCTCAGGATGGCAATATAAACAAACGAAACTTTTAGTAGATTTCTACTTATTTTATTAAATATTATCTCCACCAAACAGGACAAGCTTGCATCTGTTATAGTTTTGGAGAAAAATGTGTTCATTTCATGTATGCGCGAAATGCCTTAAAAATGGCTTTAAAATGGATTTGGAGCATGGAGACGATTATCTCGGGATTGCAAGATAACCAAACAAAACTTTGAGTGGATTTCTACTTATTTTATTAAATATCATCTCCACCAAACAGGACAAGCTTGCATCTGTTATAGTTTTGGAGAAAAATGTGTTCATTTCATGTATGCGCGAAATGCCTTAAAAATGGCTTTAAAATGGATTTGGAGCATGGAGACGATTATCTCGGGATTGCAAGATAACCAAACAAAACTTTTAGTGGATTTCTACTTATTTATTAAATATCATCTCCACCAAACAGGACAAGCTTGCATGTGTTATAGTTTTGGAGAAAAATGTGTTCATTTCATGTATGCGCGAAATGCCTTTGAAATGGCTTTAAAATGGATTTGGAGCATGGAGACGATTATCTCAGGATGGCAATATAAACAAACGAAACTTTTAGTAGATTTCTACTTATTTTATTAAATATTATCTCCACCAAACAGGACAAGCTTGCATCTGTTATAGTTTTGGAGAAAAATGTGTTCATTTCATGTATGCGCGAAATGCCTTAAAAATGGCTTTAAAATGGATTTGGAGCATGGAGACGATTATCTCGGGATTGCAAAATAACCAAACAAAACTTTTAGTGGATTTCTACTTATTTTATTAAATATCATCTCCACCAAACAGGACAAGCTTGCATCTGTTATAGTTTTGGAGAAAAATGTGTTCATTTCATGTATGCGCGAAATGCCTTAAAAATGGCTTTAAAATGGATTTGGAGCATGGAGACGATTATCTCGGGATTGCAAGATAACCAAACAAAACTTTTAGTGGATTTCTACTTATTTTATTAAATATCATCTCCACCAAACAGGACAGCTTGCATGTGTTATAGTTTTGGAGAAAAATGTGTTCATTTCATGTATGCGCGAAATGCCTTAAAAATGGCTTTAAAATGGATTTGGAGCATGGAGACGATTATCTCGGGATTGCAAGATAACCAAACAAAACTTTTAGTGGATTTCTACTTATTTTATTAAATATCATCTCCACCAAACAGGACAAGCTTGCATCTGTTATAGTTTTGGAGAAAAATGTGTTCATTTCATGTATGCGCGAAATGCCTTAAAAATGGCTTTAAAATGGATTTGGAGCATGGAGACGATTATCTCGGGATTGCAAGATAACCAAACAAAACCTTTAGTGGATTTCTACTTATTTTATTAAATATCATCTCCACCAAACAGGACAAGCTTGCATCTGTTATAGTTTTGGAGAAAAATGTGTTCATTTCATGTATGCGCGAAATGCCTTAAAAATGGCTTTAAAATGGATTTGGAGCATGGAGACGATTATCTCGGGATTGCAAGATAACCAAACAAAACTTTTAGTGGATTTCTACTTATTTTATTAAATATCATCTCCACCAAACAGGACAAGCTTGCATCTGTTATAGTTTTGGAGAAAAATGTGTTCATTTCATGTATGCGCAAAATGCCTTAAAAATGGCTTTAAAATGGATTTGGAGCATGGAGACGATTATCTCGGGATTGCAAGATAACCAAACAAAACTTTTAGTGGATTTCTACTTATTTTATTAAATATCATCTCCACCAAACAGGACAAGCTTGCATCTGTTATAGTTTTGGAGAAAAATGTGTTCATTTCATGTATGCGCGAAATGCCTTAAAAATGGCTTTAAAATGGATTTGGAGCATGGAGACGATTATCTCGGGATTGCAAGATAACCAAACAAAACTTTTAGTGGATTTCTACTTATTTTATTAAATATCATCTCCACCAAACAGGACAAGCTTGCATCTGTTATAGTTTTGGAGAAAAATGTGTTCATTTCATGTATGCGCGAAATGCCTTAAAAATGGCTTTAAAATGGATTTGGAGCATGGAGACGATTATCTCGGGATTGCAAGATAACCAAACAAAACTTTTAGTGGATTTCTACTTATTTTATTAAATATCATCTCCACCAAACAGGACAAGCTTGCATGTGTTATAGTTTTGGAGAAAAATGTGTTCATTTCATGTATGCGCAAATGCCTTTGAAATGGCTTTAAAATGGATTTGGAGCATGGAGACTTTTATCTCAGGATGGCAATATAAACAAACGAAACTTTTAGTAGATTTCTACTTATTTTATTAAATATTATCTCCACCAAACAGGACAAGCTTGCATCTGTTATAGTTTTGGAGAAAAATGTGTTCATTTCATGTATGCGCGAAATGCCTTAAAATGGCTTTAAAATGGATTTGGAGCATGGAGACGATTATCTCGGGATTGCAAGATAACCAAACAAAACTTTTAGTGGATTTCTACTTATTTTATTAAATATCATCTCCACCAAACAGACAAGCTTGCATCTGTTATAGTTTTGGAGAAAAATGTGTTCATTTCATGTATGCGCGAAATGCCTTAAAAATGGCTTTAAAATGGATTTGGAGCATGGAGACGATTATCTCGGGATTGCAAGATAACCAAACAAAACTTTTAGTGGATTTCTACTTATTTTATTAAATATCATCTCCACCAAACAGAACAAGCTTGCATGTGTTATAGTTTTGGAGAAAAATGTGTTCATTTCATGTATGCGCGAAATGCCTTTGAAATGGCTTTAAAATGGATTTGGAGCATGGAGACGATTATCTCAGGATGGCAATATAAACAAACGAAACTTTTAGTAGATTTCTACTTATTTTATTAAATATTATCTCCACCAAACAGGACAAGCTTGCATCTGTTATAGTTTTGGAGAAAAATGTGTTCATTTCATGTATGCGCGAAATGCCTTAAAAATGGCTTTAAAATGGATTTGGAGCATGGAGACGATTATCTCGGGATTGCAAGATAACCAAACAAAACTTTTAGTGGATTTCTACTTATTTTATTAAATATCATCTCCACCAAACAGGACAAGCTTGCATCTGTTATAGTTTTGGAGAAAAATGTGTTCATTTCATGTATGCGCGAAATGCCTTAAAAATGGCTTTAAAATGGATTTGGAGCATGGAGACGATTATCTCGGGATTGCAAGATAACCAAACAAAACTTTTAGTGGATTTCTACTTATTTTATTAAATATCATCTCCACCAAACAGGACAAGCTTGCATGTGTTATAGTTTTGGAGAAAAATGTGTTCATTTCATGTATGCGCGAAATGCCTTAAAAATGGCTTTAAAATGGATTTGGAGCATGGAGACGATTATCTCGGGATTGCAAGATAACCAAACAAAACTTTTAGTGGATTTCTACTTATTTTATTAAATATCATCTCCACCAAACAGGACAAGCTTGCATCTGTTATAGTTTTGGAGAAAAATGTGTTCATTTCATGTATGCGCGAAATGCCTTAAAAATGGCTTTAAAATGGATTTGGAGCATGGAGACGATTATCTCGGGATTGCAAGATAACCAAACAAAACTTTTAGTGGATTTCTACTTATTTTATTAAATATCATCTCCACCAAACAGGACAAGCTTGCATCTGTTATAGTTTTGGAGAAAAATGTGTTCATTTCATGTATGCGCGAAATGCCTTAAAAATGGCTTTAAAATGGATTTGGAGCATGGAGACGATTATCTCGGGATTGCAAGATAACCAAACAAAACTTTTAGTGGATTTCTACTTATTTTATTAAATATCATCTCCACCAAACAGGACAAGCTTGCATCTGTTATAGTTTTGGAGAAAAATGTGTTCATTTCATGTATGCGCGAAATGCCTTAAAAATGGCTTTAAAATGGATTTGGAGCATGGAGACGATTATCTCGGGATTGCAAGATAACCAAACAAAACTTTTAGTGGATTTCTACTTATTTTATTAAATATCATCTCCACCAAACAGGACAAGCTTGCATGTGTTATAGTTTTGGAGAAAAATGTGTTCATTTCATGTATGCGCGAAATGCCTTTGAAATGGCTTTAAAATGGATTTGGAGCATGGAGACGATTATCTCAGGATGGCAATATAAACAAACGAAACTTTTAGTAGATTTCTACTTATTTTATTAAATATTATCTCCACCAAACAGGACAAGCTTGCATCTGTTATAGTTTTGGAGAAAAATGTGTTCATTTCATGTATGCGCGAAATGCCTTAAAAATGGCTTTAAAATGGATTTGGAGCATGGAGACGATTATCTCGGGATTGCAAGATAACCAAACAAAACTTTTAGTGGATTTCTACTTATTTTATTAAATATCATCTCCACCAAACAGGACAAGCTTGCATCTGTTATAGTTTTGGAGAAAAATGTGTTCATTTCATGTATGCGCGAAATGCCTTAAAAATGGCTTTAAAATGGATTTGGAGCATGGAGACGATTATCTCGGGATTGCAAGATAACCAAACAAAACTTTTAGTGGATTTCTACTTATTTTATTAAATATCATCTCCACCAAACAGGACAAGCTTGCATCTGTTATAGTTTTGGAGAAAAATGTGTTCATTTCATGTATGCGCGAAATGCCTTAAAAATGGCTTTAAAATGGATTTGGAGCATGGAGACGATTATCTCGGGATTGCAAGATAACCAAACAAAACTTTTAGTGGATTTCTACTTATTTTATTAAATATCATCTCCACCAAACAGGACAAGCTTGCATCTGTTATAGTTTTGGAGAAAAATGTGTTCATTTCATGTATGCGCGAAATGCCTTAAAAATGGCTTTAAAATGGATTTGGAGCATGGAGACGATTATCTCGGGATTGCAAGATAACCAAACAAAACTTTTAGTGGATTTCTACTTATTTTATTAAATATCATCTCCACCAAACAGGACAAGCTTGCATCTGTTATAGTTTTGGAGAAAAATGTGTTCATTTCATGTATGCGCGAAATGCCTTAAAAATGGCTTTAAAATGGATTTGGAGCATGGAGACGATTATCTCGGGATTGCAATATAACCAAACAAAACTTTTAGTGGATTTCTACTTATTTTATTAAATATCATCTCCACCAAACAGGACAAGCTTGCATCTGTTATAGTTTTGGAGAAAAATGTGTTCATTTCATGTATGCGCGAAATGCCTTAAAAATGGCTTTAAAATGGATTTGGAGCATGGAGACGATTATCTCGGGATTGCAAGATAACCAAACAAAACTTTTAGTGGATTTCTACTTATTTTATTAAATATCATCTCCACCAAACAGGACAAGCTTGCATCTGTTATAGTTTTGGAGAAAAATGTGTTCATTTCATGTATGCGCGAAATGCCTTAAAAATGGCTTTAAAATGGATTTGGAGCATGGAGACGATTATCTCGGGATTGCAAGATAACCAAACAAAACTTTTAGTGGATTTCTACTTATTTTATTAAATATCATCTCCACCAAACAGGACAAGCTTGCATGTGTTATAGTTTTGGAGAAAAATGTGTTAATTTCATGTATGCGCAAAATGCCTTTGAAATGGCTTTAAAATGGATTTGGAGCATGGAGACGATTATCTCAAAATTGCAAGATAACCAAACAAAACTTTTAGTGGATTTCTACTTATTTTATTAAATATCATCTCCACCAAACAGGACAAGCTTGCATCTGTTATAGTTTTGGAGAAAAATGTGTTCATTTCATGTATGCGCGAAATGCCTTAAAAATGGCTTTAAAATGGATTTGGAGCATGGAGACGATTATCTCGGGATTGCAAGATAACCAAACAAAACTTTTAGTGGATTTCTACTTATTTTATTAAATATCATCTCCACCAAACAGGACAAGCTTGCATCTGTTATAGTTTTGGAGAAAAATGTGTTCATTTCATGTATGCGCGAAATGCCTTAAAAATGGCTTTAAAATGGATTTGGAGCATGGAGACGATTATCTCGGGATTGCAAGATAACCAAACAAAACTTTTAGTGGATTTCTACTTATTTTATTAAATATCATCTCCACCAAACAGGACAAGCTTGCATCTGTTATAGTTTTGGAGAAAAATGTGTTCATTTCATGTATGCGCGAAATGCCTTAAAAATGGCTTTAAAATGGATTTGGAGCATGGAGACGATTATCTCGGGATTGCAAGATAACCAAACAAAACTTTTAGTGGATTTCTACTTATTTTATTAAATATCATCTCCACCAAACAGGACAAGCTTGCATGTGTTATAGTTTTGGAGAAAAATGTGTTCATTTCATGTATGCGCAAAATGCCTTTGAAATGGCTTTAAAATGGATTTGGAGCATGGAGACGATTATCTCAGGATGGCAATATAAACAAACGAAACTTTTAGTAGATTTCTACTTATTTTATTAAATATTATCTCCACCAAACAGGACAAGCTTGCATCTGTTATAGTTTTGGAGAAAAATGTGTTCATTTCATGTATGCGCGAAATGCCTTAAAAATGGCTTTAAAATGGATTTGGTGCATGGAGACGATTATCTCGGGATTGCAAGATAACCAAACAAAACTTTTAGTGGATTTCTACTTATTTTATTAAATATCATCTCCACCAAACAGGACAAGCTTGCATCTGTTATAGTTTTGGAGAAAAATGTGTTCATTTCATGTATGCGCGAAATGCCTTAAAAATGGCTTTAAAATGGATTTGGAGCATGGAGACGATTATCTCGGGATTGCAATATAACCAAACAAAACTTTTAGTGGATTTCTACTTATTTTATTAAATATCATCTCCACCACACAGGACAAGCTTGCATCTGTTATAGTTTTGGAGAAAAATGTGTTCATTTCATGTATGCGCGAAATGCCTTAAAAATGGCTTTAAAATGGATTTGGAGCATGGAGACGATTATCTCAGGATGGCAATATAAACAAACGAAACTTTTAGTAGATTTCTACTTATTTTATTAAATATTATCTCCACCAAACAGGACAAGCGTGCATCTGTTATAGTTTTGGAGAAAAATGTGTTCATTTCATGTATGCGCGAAATGCCTTAAAAATGGCTTTAAAATGGATTTGGAGCATGGAGACGATTATCTCGGGATTGCAAGATAACCAAACAAAACTTTTAGTGGATTTCTACTTATTTTATTAAATATCATCTCCACCAAACAGGACAAGCTTGCATCTGTTATAGTTTTGGAGAAAAATGTGTTCATTTCATGTATGCGCGAAATGCCTTAAAAATGGCTTTAAAATGGATTTGGAGCATGGAGACGATTATCTCGGGATTGCAAGATAACCAAACAAAACTTTTAGTGGATTTCTACTTATTTTATTAAATATCATCTCCACCAAACAGGACAAGCTTGCATCTGTTATAGTTTTGGAGAAAAATGTGTTCATTTCATGTATGCGCGAAATGCCTTAAAAATGGCTTTAAAATGGATTTGGAGCATGGAGACGATTATCTCGGGATTGCAAGATAACCAAACAAAACTTTTAGTGGATTTCTACTTATTTTATTAAATATCATCTCCACCAAACAGGACAAGCTTGCATCTGTTATAGTTTTGGAGAAAAATGTGTTCATTTCATGTATGCGCGAAATGCCTTAAAAATGGCTTTAAAATGGATTTGGAGCATGGAGACGATTATCTCGGGATTGCAATATAACCAAACAAAACTTTTAGTGGATTTCTACTTATTTTATTAAATATCATCTCCACCAAACAGGACAAGCTTGCATCTGTTATAGTTTTGGATAAAAATGTGTTCATTTCATGTATGCGCGAAATGCCTTAAAAATGGCTTTAAAATGGATTTGGAGCATGGAGACGATTATCTCGGGATTGCAAGATAACCAAACAAAACTTTTAGTGGATTTCTACTTATTTTATTAAATATCATCTCCACCAAACAGGACAAGCTTGCATCTGTTATAGTTTTGGAGAAAAATGTGTTCATTTCATGTATGCGCGAAATGCCTTAAAAATGGCTTTAAAATGGATTTGGAGCATGGAGACGATTATCTCGGGATTGCAAGATAACCAAACAAAACTTTTAGTGGATTTCTACTTATTTTATTAAATATCATCTCCACCAAACAGGACAAGCTTGCATGTGTTATAGTTTTGGAGAAAAATGTGTTAATTTCATGTATGCGCAAAATGCCTTTGAAATGGCTTTAAAATGGATTTGGAGCATGGAGACGATTATCTCAAAATTGCAAGATAACCAAACAAAACTTTTAGTGGATTTCTACTTATTTTATTAAATATCATCTCCACCAAACAGGACAAGCTTGCATCTGTTATAGTTTTGGAGAAAAATGTGTTCATTTCATGTATGCGCGAAATGCCTTAAAAATGGCTTTAAAATGGATTTGGAGCATGGAGACGATTATCTCGGGATTGCAAGATAACCAAACAAAACTTTTAGTGGATTTCTACTTATTTTATTAAATATCATCTCCACCAAACAGGACAAGCTTGCATCTGTTATAGTTTTGGAGAAAAATGTGTTCATTTCATGTATGCGCGAAATGCCTTAAAAATGGCTTTAAAATGGATTTGGAGCATGGAGACGATTATCTCGGGATTGCAAGATAACCAAACAAAACTTTTAGTGGATTTCTACTTATTTTATTAAATATCATCTCCACCAAACAGGACAAGCTTGCATCTGTTATAGTTTTGGAGAAAAATGTGTTCATTTCATGTATGCGCGAAATGCCTTAAAAATGGCTTTAAAATGGATTTGGAGCATGGAGACGATTATCTCGGGATTGCAAGATAACCAAACAAAACTTTTAGTGGATTTCTACTTATTTTATTAAATATCATCTCCACCAAACAGGACAAGCTTGCATGTGTTATAGTTTTGGAGAAAAATGTGTTCATTTCATGTATGCGCAAAATGCCTTTGAAATGGCTTTAAAATGGATTTGGAGCATGGAGACGATTATCTCAGGATGGCAATATAAACAAACGAAACTTTTAGTAGATTTCTACTTATTTTATTAAATATTATCTCCACCAAACAGGACAAGCTTGCATCTGTTATAGTTTTGGAGAAAAATGTGTTCATTTCATGTATGCGCGAAATGCCTTAAAAATGGCTTTAAAATGGATTTGGTGCATGGAGACGATTATCTCGGGATTGCAAGATAACCAAACAAAACTTTTAGTGGATTTCTACTTATTTTATTAAATATCATCTCCACCAAACAGGACAAGCTTGCATCTGTTATAGTTTTGGGGAAAAATGTGTTCATTTCATGTATGCGCGAAATGCCTTAAAAATGGCTTTAAAATGGATTTGGAGCATGGAGACGATTATCTCGGGATTGCAATATAACCAAACAAAACTTTTAGTGGATTTCTACTTATTTTATTAAATATCATCTCCACCACACAGGACAAGCTTGCATCTGTTATAGTTTTGGAGAAAAATGTGTTCATTTCATGTATGCGCGAAATGCCTTAAAAATGGCTTTAAAATGGATTTGGAGCATGGAGACGATTATCTCAGGATGGCAATATAAACAAACGAAATTTTTAGTAGATTTCTACTTATTTTATTAAATATTATCTCCACCAAACAGGACAAGCGTGCATCTGTTATAGTTTTGGAGAAAAATGTGTTCATTTCATGTATGCGCGAAATGCCTTAAAAATGGCTTTAAAATGGATTTGGAGCATGGAGACGATTATCTCGGGATTGCAAGATAACCAAACAAAACTTTTAGTGGATTTCTACTTATTTTATTAAATATCATCTCCACCAAACAGGACAAGCTTGCATCTGTTATAGTTTTGGAGAAAAATGTGTTCATTTCATGTATGCGCGAAATGCCTTAAAAATGGCTTTAAAATGGATTTGGAGCATGGAGACGATTATCTCGGGATTGCAAGATAACCAAACAAAACTTTTAGTGGATTTCTACTTATTTTATTAAATATCATCTCCACCAAACAGGACAAGCTTGCATCTGTTATAGTTTTGGAGAAAAATGTGTTCATTTCATGTATGCGCGAAATGCCTTAAAAATGGCTTTAAAATGGATTTGGAGCATGGAGACGATTATCTCGGGATTGCAATATAACCAAACAAAACTTTTAGTGGATTTCTACTTATTTTATTAAATATCATCTCCACCAAACAGGACAAGCTTGCATCTGTTATAGTTTTGGAGAAAAATGTGTTCATTTCATGTATGCGCGAAATGCCTTAAAAATGGCTTTAAAATGGATTTGGAGCATGGAGACGATTATCTCGGGATTGCAAGATAACCAAACAAAACTTTTAGTGGATTTCTACTTATTTTATTAAATATCATCTCCACCAAACAGGACAAGCTTGCATCTGTTATAGTTTTGGAGAAAAATGTGTTCATTTCATGTATGCGCGAAATGCCTTAAAAATGGCTTTAAAATGGATTTGGAGCATGGAGACGATTATCTCGGGATTGCAAGATAACCAAACAAAACTTTTAGTGGATTTCTACTTATTTTATTAAATATCATCTCCACCAAACAGGACAAGCTTGCATCTGTTATAGTTTTGGAGAAAAATGTGTTCATTTCATGTATGCGCGAAATGCCTTAAAAATGGCTTTAAAATGGATTTGGAGCATGGAGACGATTATCTCGGGATTGCAAGATAACCAAACAAAACTTTTAGTGGATTTCTACTTATTTTATTAAATATCATCTCCACCAAACAGGACAAGCTTGCATCTGTTATAGTTTTGGAGAAAAATGTGTTCATTTCATGTATGCGCGAAATGCCTTAAAAATGGCTTTAAAATGGATTTGTCGCATGGAGACGATTATCTCAGGATGGCAATATAAACAAACGAAACTTTTAGTAGATTTCTACTTATTTTATTAAATATTATCTCCACCAAACAGGACAAGCTTGCATCTGTTATAGTTTTGGAGAAAAATGTGTTCATTTCATGTATGCGCGAAATGCCTTAAAAATGGCTTTAAAATGGATTTGGTGCATGGAGACGATTATCTCGGGATTGCAAGATAACCAAACAAAACTTTTAGTGGATTTCTACTTATTTTATTAAATATCATCTCCACCAAACAGGACAAGCTTGCATCTGTTATAGTTTTGGAGAAAAATGTGTTCATTTCATGTATGCGCGAAATGCCTTAAAAATGGCTTTAAAATGGATTTGGAGCATGGAGACGATTATCTCGGGATTGCAATATAACCAAACAAAACTTTTAGTGGATTTCTACTTATTTTATTAAATATCATCTCCACCAAACAGGACAAGCTTGCATCTGTTATAGTTTTGGAGAAAAATGTGTTCATTTCATGTATGCGCGAAATGCCTTAAAAATGGCTTTAAAATGGATTTGGAGCATGGAGACGATTATCTCAGGATGGCAATATAAACAAACGAAACTTTTAGTAGATTTCTACTTATTTTATTAAATATTATCTCCACCAAACAGGACAAGCGTGCATCTGTTATAGTTTTGGAGAAAAATGTGTTCATTTCATGTATGCGCGAAATGCCTTAAAAATGGCTTTAAAATGGATTTGGAGCATGGAGACGATTATCTCGGGATTGCAAGATAACCAAACAAAACTTTTAGTGGATTTCTACTTATTTTATTAAATATCATCTCCACCAAACAGGACAAGCTTGCATCTGTTGTAGTTTTGGAGAAAAATGTGTTCATTTCATGTATGCGCGAAATGCCTTAAAAATGGCTTTAAAATGGATTTGGAGCATGGAGACGATTATCTCGGGATTGCAAGATAACCAAACAAAACTTTTAGTGGATTTCTACTTATTTTATTAAATATCATCTCCACCAAACAGGACAAGCTTGCATCTGTTATAGTTTTGGAGAAAAATGTGTTCATTTCATGTATGCGCGAAATGCCTTAAAAATGGCTTTAAAATGGATTTGGAGCATGGAGACGATTATCTCGGGATTGCAAGATAACCAAACAAAACTTTTAGTGGATTTCTACTTATTTTATTAAATATCATCTCCACCAAACAGGACAAGCTTGCATCTGTTATAGTTTTGGAGAAAAATGTGTTCATTTCATGTATGCGCGAAATGCCTTAAAAATGGCTTTAAAATGGATTTGGAGCATGGAGACGATTATCTCGGGATTGCAATATAACCAAACAAAACTTTTAGTGGATTTCTACTTATTTTATTAAATATCATCTCCACCAAACAGGACAAGCTTGCATCTGTTATAGTTTTGGAGAAAAATGTGTTCATTTCATGTATGCGCGAAATGCCTTAAAAATGGCTTTAAAATGGATTTGGAGCATGGAGACGATTATCTCGGGATTGCAAGATAACCAAACAAAACTTTTAGTGGATTTCTACTTATTTTATTAAATATCATCTCCACCAAACAGGACAAGCTTGCATCTGTTATAGTTTTGGAGAAAAATGTGTTCATTTCATGTATGCGCGAAATGCCTTAAAAATGGCTTTAAAATGGATTTGGAGCATGGAGACGATTATCTCGGGATTGCAAGATAACCAAACAAAACTTTTAGTGGATTTCTACTTATTTTATTAAATATCATCTCCACCAAACAGGACAAGCTTGCATCTGTTATAGTTTTGGAGAAAAATGTGTTCATTTCATGTATGCGCGAAATGCCTTAAAAATGGCTTTAAAATGGATTTGGAGCATGGAGACGATTATCTCGGGATTGCAAGATAACCAAACAAAACTTTTAGTGGATTTCTACTTATTTTATTAAATATCATCTCCACCAAACAGGACAAGCTTGCATCTGTTATAGTTTTGGAGAAAAATGTGTTCATTTCATGTATGCGCGAAATGCCTTAAAAATGGCTTTAAAATGGATTTGGAGCATGGAGACGATTATCTCGGGATTGCAATATAACCAAACAAAACTTTTAGTGGATTTCTACTTATTTTATTAAATATCATCTCCACCAAACAGGACAAGCTTGCATCTGTTATAGTTTTGGAGAAAAATGTGTTCATTTCATGTATGCGCGAAATGCCTTAAAATGGCTTTAAAATGGATTTGGAGCATGGAGACGATTATCTCGGGATTGCAAGATAACCAAACAAAACTTTTAGTGGATTTCTACTTACTTTATTAAATATCATCTCCACCAAACAGGACAAGCTTGCATCTGTTATAGTTTTGGAGAAAAATGTGTTCATTTCATGTATGCGCGAAATGCCTTAAAAATGGCTTTAAAATGGATTTGGAGCATGGAGACGATTATCTCGGGATTGCAAGATAACCAAACAAAACTTTTAGTGGATTTCTACTTATTTTATTAAATATCATCTCCACCAAACAGGACAAGCTTGCATCTGTTATAGTTTTGGAGAAAAATGTGTTCATTTCATGTATGCGCGAAATGCCTTAAAAATGGCTTTAAAATGGATTTGGAGCATGGAGACGATTATCTCGGGATTGCAAGATAACCAAACAAAACTTTTAGTGGATTTCTACTTATTTTATTAAATATCATCTCCACCAAACAGGACAAGCTTGCATCTGTTATAGTTTTGGAGAAAAATGTGTTCATTTCATGTATGCGCGAAATGCCTTAAAAATGGCTTTAAAATGGATTTGGAGCATGGAGACGATTATCTCGGGATTGCAAGATAACCAAACAAAACTTTTAGTGGATTTCTACTTATTTTATTAAATATCATCTCCACCAAACAGGACAAGCTTGCATCTGTTATAGTTTTGGAGAAAAATGTGTTCATTTCATGTATGCGCGAAATGCCTTAAAAATGGCTTTAAAATGGATTTGGAGCATGGAGACGATTATCTCGGGATTGCAAGATAACCAAACAAAACTTTTAGTGGATTTCTACTTATTTTATTAAATATCATCTCCACCAAACAGGACAAGCTTGCATCTGTTATAGTTTTGGAGAAAAATGTGTTCATTTCATGTATGCGCGAAATGCCTTAAAAATGGCTTTAAAATGGATTTGGAGCATGGAGACGATTATCTCGGGATTGCAATATAACCAAACAAAACTTTTAGTGGATTTCTACTTATTTTATTAAATATCATCTCCACCAAACAGGACAAGCTTGCATCTGTTATAGTTTTGGAGAAAAATGTGTTCATTTCATGTATGCGCGAAATGCCTTAAAATGGCTTTAAAATGGATTTGGAGCATGGAGACGATTATCTCGGGATTGCAAGATAACCAAACAAAACTTTTAGTGGATTTCTACTTATTTTATTAAATATCATCTCCACCAAACAGGACAAGCTTGCATCTGTTATAGTTTTGGAGAAAAATGTGTTCATTTCATGTATGCGCGAAATGCCTTAAAAATGGCTTTAAAATGGATTTGGAGCATGGAGACGATTATCTCGGGATTGCAAGATAACCAAACAAAACTTTTAGTGGATTTCTACTTATTTTATTAAATATCATCTCCACCAAACAGGACAAGCTTGCATCTGTTATAGTTTTGGAGAAAAATGTGTTCATTTCATGTATGCGCGAAATGCCTTAAAAATGGCTTTAAAATGGATTTGGAGCATGGAGACGATTATCTCGGGATTGCAATATAACCAAACAAAACTTTTAGTGGATTTCTACTTATTTTATTAAATATCATCTCCACCAAACAGGACAAGCTTGCATCTGTTATAGTTTTGGAGAAAAATGTGTTCATTTCATGTATGCGCGAAATGCCTTAAAAATGGCTTTAAAATGGATTTGGAGCATGGAGACGATTATCTCGGGATTGCAAGATAACCAAACAAAACTTTTAGTGGATTTCTACTTATTTTATTAAATATCATCTCCACCAAACAGGACAAGCTTGCATCTGTTATAGTTTTGGAGAAAAATGTGTTCATTTCATGTATGCGCGAAATGCCTTAAAAATGGCTTTAAAATGGATTTGGAGCATGGAGACGATTATCTCGGGATTGCAAGATAACCAAACAAAACTTTTAGTGGATTTCTACTTATTTTATTAAATATCATCTCCACCAAACAGGACAAGCTTGCATCTGTTATAGTTTTGGAGAAAAATGTGTTCATTTCATGTATGCGCGAAATGCCTTAAAAATGGCTTTAAAATGGATTTGGAGCATGGAGACGATTATCTCGGGATTGCAAGATAACCAAACAAAACTTTTAGTGGATTTCTACTTATTTTATTAAATATCATCTCCACCAAACAGGACAAGCTTGCATCTGTTATAGTTTTGGAGAAAAATGTGTTCATTTCATGTATGCGCGAAATGCCTTAAAAATGGCTTTAAAATGGATTTGGAGCATGGAGACGATTATCTCGGGATTGCAATATAACCAAACAAAACTTTTAGTGGATTTCTACTTATTTTATTAAATATCATCTCCACCAAACAGGACAAGCTTGCATCTGTTATAGTTTTGGAGAAAAATGTGTTCATTTCATGTATGCGCGAAATGCCTTAAAAATGTCTTTAAAATGGATTTGGAGCATGGAGACGATTATCTCGGGATTGCAAGATAACCAAACAAAACTTTTAGTGGATTTCTACTTATTTTATTAAATATCATCTCCACCAAACAGGACAAGCTTGCATGTGTTATAGTTTTGGAGAAAAATGTGTTAATTTCATGTATGCGCAAAATGCCTTTGAAAAGGCTTTAAAATGGATTTGGAGCATGGAGACGATTATCTCGGGATTGCAAGATAACCAAACAAAACTTTTAGTGGATTTCTACTTATTTTATTAAATATCATCTCCACCAAACAGGACAAGCTTGCATCTGTTATAGTTTTGGAGAAAAATGTGTTCATTTCATGTATGCGCGAAATGCCTTAAAAATGGCTTTAAAATGGATTTGGAGCATGGAGACGATTATCTCGGGATTGCAAGATAACCAAACAAAACTTTTAGTGGATTTCTACTTATTTTATTAAATATCATCTCCACCAAACAGGAAAAGCTTGCATCTGTTATAGTTTTGGAGAAAAATGTGTTCATTTCATGTATGCGCGAAATGCCTTAAAAATGGCTTTAAAATGGATTTGGAGCATGGAGACGATTATCTCTGGATTGCAAGATAACCAAACAAAACTTTTAGTGGATTTCTACTTATTTTATTAAATATCATCTCCACCAAACAGGACAAGCTTGCATCTGTTAAAGTTTTGGAGAAAAATGTGTTCATTTCATGTATGCGCGAAATGCCTTAAAAATGGCTTTAAAATGGATTTGGAGCATGGAGACGATTATCTCGGGATTGCAAGATAACCAAACAAAACTTTTAGTGGATTTCTACTTATTTTATTAAATATCATCTCCACCAAACAGGACAAGCTTGCATCTGTTATAGTTTTGGAGAAAAATGTGTTCATTTCATGTATGCGCGAAATGCCTTAAAAATGGCTTTAAAATGGATTTGGAGCATGGAGACGATTATCTCGGGATTGCAAGATAACCAAACAAAACTTTTAGTGGATTTCTACTTATTTTATGAAATATCATCTCCACCAAACAGGACAAGCTTGCATCTGTTATAGTTTTGGAGAAAAATGTGTTCATTTCATGTATGCGCGAAATGCCTTAAAAATGGCTTTAAAATGGATTTGGAGCATGGAGACGATTATCTCGGGATTGCAATATAACCAAACAAAACTTTTAGTGGATTTCTACTTATTTTATTAAATATCATCTCCACCAAACAGGACAAGCTTGCATCTGTTATAGTTTTGGAGAAAAATGTGTTCATTTCATGTATGCGCGAAATGCCTTAAAAATGGCTTTAAAATGGATTTGGAGCATGGAGACGATTATCTCGGGATTGCAAGATAACCAAACAAAACTTTTAGTGGATTTCTACTTATTTTATTAAATATCATCTCCACCAAACAGGACAAGCTTGCATCTGTTATAGTTTTGGAGAAAAATGTGTTCATTTCATGTATGCGCGAAATGCCTTAAAAATGGCTTTAAAATGGATTTGGAGCATGGAGACGATTATCTCGGGATTGCAAGATAACCAAACAAAACTTTTAGTGGATTTCTACTTATTTTATTAAATATCATCTCCACCAAACAGGACAAGCTTGCATCTGTTATAGTTTTGGAGAAAAATGTGTTCATTTCATGTATGCGCGAAATGCCTTAAAAATGGCTTTAAAATGGATTTGGAGCATGGAGACGATTATCTCAGGATTGCAAGATAACCAAACAAAACTTTTAGTGGATTTCTACTTATTTTATTAAATATCATCTCCACCAAACAGGACAAGCTTGCATGTGTTATAGTTTTGGAGAAAAATGTGTTCATTTCATGTATGCGCAAAATGCCTTAAAAATGGCTTTAAAATGGATTTGGAGCATGGAGACGATTATCTCGGGATTGCAAGATAACCAAACAAAACTTTTAGTGGATTTCTACTTATTTTATTAAATATCATCTCCACCAAACAGGACAAGCTTGCATCTGTTATAGCTTTGGAGAAAAATGTGTTCATTTCATGTATGCGCGAAATGCCTTAAAAATGGCTTTAAAATGGATTTGGAGCATGGAGACGATTATCTCGGGATTGCAAGATAACCAAACAAAACTTTTAGTGGATTTCTACTTATTTTATTAAATATCATCTCCACCAAACAGGACAAGCTTGCATCTGTTATAGTTTTGGAGAAAAATGTGTTCATTTCATGTATGCGCGAAATGCCTTAAAAATGGCTTTAAAATGGATTTGGAGCATGGAGACGATTATCTCGGGATTGCAAGATAACCAAACAAAACTTTTAGTGGATTTCTACTTATTTTATTAAATATCATCTCCACCAAACAGGACAAGCTTGCATCTGTTAAAGTTTTGGAGAAAAATGTGTTCATTTCATGTATGCGCGAAATGCCTTAAAAATGGCTTTAAAATGGATTTGGAGCATGGAGACGATTATCTCGGGATTGCAAGATAACCAAACAAAACTTTTAGTAAATTTCTACTTATTTTATTAAATATCATCTCCACCAAACAGGACAAGCTTGCATCTGTTATAGTTTTGGAGAAAAATGTGTTCATTTCATGTATGCGCGAAATGCCTTAAAAATGGCTTTAAAATGGATTTGGAGCATGGAGACGATTATCTCGGGATTGCAAGATAACCAAACAAAA